>NW_008708301.1:83696-86749 GCF_000327385.1 Lottia gigantea | reverse complement strand
GTACCCGCCCTGCATCAGTACTGTTATTAGAACAGTTCTAGTTTTTTTTTTTTTTTTTTTTTTGGCTACTTCTGGTCACGCTCCCCAGCCAAAACTGCACATGTCACACATTGTCTGACACAATTATTTCTTATACTTTGCGTGTCGCTACTGATTAAATGTAAAATGACGCATTTTCTTCCAACCGGAAATGACGTATGACGTTAACCATTCATTACGTATTTCGAATTACTGCTCTAATTCTGCGTCTATTTTGACCGTAACTTTTGTTTTGTTCATTACTTTAAACCAATCACTAAAAGATAGCGCTTTATAAAATTTCAGATTTTGACTTTTGTCGCTGACTTTTTTTGTTTTAATTTTAGCGTTTTTTTCAACTTCTACAATTTTATTTCAATCGGTCTAAAAATTTAATAGTAGATAAGAATTTTGATTCCTGACAAAAATCTATTTTCAAAATTTCGATATCACTTCCGGTTTTGACGTCATTCGCCTCTAAACTTGAAATTTCAACTTCCGGAATTTTGTAGGTATTTGAAAAATTCTTTTTGAAATTAGTTAAAATTGTCCCTATAACAATTTTGGAATGAAAAAATTTGAACCGGAAGTAACGTGTTAGACGCCATCTTGATGTGACCAATTTTTGTAAAAATCGATATTAAGCTTCAGGGGTAAATCTGATTTGTGTGATTTTGGTGTCTAAAGAATCTGCAATCGATTGCTAAGAAAACTTAGGAAGCCGATTTTTGAATTTTGGATTCGTATTTTTTTTATTTCCGGTTTTATGTTTTCAGTAATTGTCAAAAATATTAAGGCTCATATCTAGTGACTTTGACCTTTGGTGACCTTGTGAACTGAACAAAAGTTGTTGCCCCATACGAGATATATCCGTTGATATCCTCACGTTTGTTGTGCATCGTTAACTTCCGGTTCTACAGCCATTGGAAAATCACGATTTTTAACTTTGAAGAGCTCTGTCACGTGACCTAATTAACATACGACAAAAATTCTTATATATTCTTTGAGTGCATAAAATCTCCTTTTTGGTGATATATCACACTTGATATTTTGATCAAAATTGCGCGTTTTAAGAATCGAAAATTTTGTACTGACTTCTATAGTAACTGTGCGTAAAATCACGGTGTCTATAATTTACCGTTGCCCTAAAAAAAGTTTAACTACGAATATCTCATGATCTAATGATTGTAAAGACTTGAAATTTTGAACATTATTTAACAATGTACACATCATCACAGACAAATTAAAATTTTTGAAGTGGGCGTGGCACATCCGGTGTGCATTTTCCTTTACCTAAAATATTTGCAATTGTTATAACTCTCATAGTTTTCAATTGTCACCCTAGAAATTTTGCATGAAAATAGATCACTGCTTAGGACAATTTGTGATAATATTACAGTTGTTTGCATTCTTTACTTTAAAAAAGGGAATAGGTTTAACAATTTTATAAATTTTTCATTTTTGATCTTTAACATGAATGACCTTGACCTTTGCATGGTCAAAGGTCATTGACTAAGGATGACCATTCTTACTTTGAAATTTGATGTCCGATATATACTTCCGGTTTTGCAGACGTCCGAAAACAGCAATTTTCGAAACTTCAAAGGCTCATATTACTTTTATTTGACATTTGTTGACCTTTTGACCTGAACAAAAGTTGTTGCCCCTTACGAGATATATCCGATAATATCTTCACTTTTGTTGTGCATTGTTAACTTCCGGTTCTACAGCAATTTGAAAATCGCGATTTTTAACTTTGAAGAGCTCTGTCACGTGACCTAATTAACATATAACAAAATTTCTTATATATTCTTAGAGTGCATGATCTCTCCTTTTTGGCGTTATATCACACTTGATATTTTGATCAAAATTGCGCGTTTTAAAAATTGAAAATTTTGTACTGACTTCTATAGTAACTGTGCGTAAAATCGGGGTGTGTATAATTTACCGACAGTCACCGTTGCCCTAAAAAAAAGTTTAACTACGAATATCTCATGATCTAATGATTGTAAGGACTTGAAATTTTGAACATGATTTAACAATGTAGACATCATCACAGACAAATTAAAATTTTTGAAGTGGGCGTGGCACATCTGGTGGGCATTTACCTTTACCTGAAATATTTGCAATTGTCATAACTCGCAAAGTTTGTAATTGTCATACTAGAAATTTTGCATGAAAGTAGATCGCAGCTTAGGACAATTTGTGATAAGATTACAGTTGTTTGCGTTCTTTACTTTAAAAAGGGAACAGGTTTAACAATTTTAAAAATTTTCATTTTTGAACTTTAACGTAAATGACCTTGACCTTTGCATGGTCAAAGGTCATTGATCTAAGATGACCATTCTTACTTTGATTTTTGATGTGCAACATATACTTCCGGTTTTACAGACGTCCGAAAACAGAAATTTTCGAAACTCCATAGGCTCATATTACTTTTATTTAACCTTTGTTGACCTTTTGACCTGAACAAAGGTTGTTGCCCATTACGAGATATATCCGATAATATTTTCACTTTTGTCGTGCTCCGTTAACTTCCGGTTCTACAGCCAATTGAAAATCGCGATTTTTAACTTAAAAAAAGGTCTATCACGTGACCTAATTTACATAAGCGATAATTTATCTTTTGTCCCTATTACGCACAATCTATTCTTTCAAATGATATATAACACTTGGTATTTTGATTAAAATTGAATTTGAAAATTTTGTATTGACTTCTATAGTAACTTTGCGTAATTTTAACGGTTTCTATAATCCACCGACAGTCACCGTGGCCTTAAAAAAAACTTTTAACTACGAATATCTCATGATCTAATGATTGTAAACACTTGAAATTTTGAACATTATTTGACATTGTATACATTATTACAGACAACACAAAATTTTTGCAGTGGGCGTGGCAAATCCGGGTTACTTTTACCTTTACCATAAATAATTCAAATTGTTATAACTCGAAAAGTTTGCATTTTTCACCATCGAAATTTTACAAAAAATTAAAGCACTATTTGGGACAATATCTGATAGAGTTACATTTT
>NW_008708301.1:71582-83042 GCF_000327385.1 Lottia gigantea | reverse complement strand
CATTACTTCAAGCCAATGTCTAAAAGATAGCACTTTATAAAATTTCAGATTTTGACTTTTGTCGCTGACTTTTTTTGTTTTAATTTTAGCGTTTTTTTTCAACTTCTACAATTTTATTTCAATCGGTCTAAAAATTTAATAGTAGATAAGAATTTTGATTCCTGACAAAAATCTATTTTCAAAATTTCGATATCACTTCCGGTTTTGACGTCATTCGCCTCTAAACTTGAAATTTCAACTTCTGGAATTTTGTAGGTATTTGAAAAATTCTTTTTGAAATTAGTTAAAATTGTCCCTATAACAATTTTGGAATGAAAAAATTTGAACCGGAAGTAACGTGTTAGACGCCATCTTGATGTGACCAATTTTTGTAAAAATCGATATTAAGCTTCAGGGGTAAATCTGATTTGTGCGATTCTGGTGTCTAAAGAATCTGCAATCGATTGCTAAGAAAACTTAGGAAGCCGATTTTTGAATTTTGGATTCGTATTTTTTTTATTTCCGGTTTTATGTTTTAAGTAATTGTCAATCATATTAAGGCTCATATCTAGTGACTTTGACCTTTGTTGACCTTGTGACCTGAACAAAAGTTGTTGCCCCATACGAGATATATCCGATGATATCCTCACTTTTGTTGTGCATCGTTAACTTCCGGTTCTACAGCCATTGGAAAATCACGATTTTTAACTTTGAAGAGCTCTGTCACGTGACCTAATTAACATACGACAAAAATTCTTATATGTTCTTTGAGTGCATAAAATCTCCTTTTTGGTGATATATCACACTTGATATTTTGATCAAAATTGCGCGTTTTAAAAATCGAAAAATTTGTACTGACTTCTATAGTAACTATGCGTAAAATCACGGTGTCTATAATTTACCGACAGTCACCGTTGCCCTAAAAAAAAGTTTAACTACGAATATCTCATGATCTAATGATTGCAAAGACTTGAAATTTTGAACATTATTTAACAATGTACACATCATCACAGACAAATTAAAATTTTTGAAGTGGGCGTGGCACATCCGGTGTGCATTTTCCTTTACCTGAAATATTTGCAATTGTTATAATTCTCATGGTTTTCAATTGTCACCCTAGAAATTTTGCATGAAAGTAGATCACTGCTTAGGACAATTTGTGATAAGATTACAGTTGTTTGCGTTTTTCACTTTAAAAAAGGGAACAGGTTTAACAATTTCTGAAAATTTTATTTTTGAACTTTAACGTAAATGACCTTGACCTTTGCATGGTCAAAGGTCATTGATCTAAGATGACCATTCTTACTTTGATTTTTGATGTGCAACATATACTTCCGGTTTTACAGACGTCCGAAAACAGCAATTTTCGAAACTTCAAAGGCTCATATTACGTTTATTTAACCTTTGTTGACCTTTTGACCTGAACAAAGGTTGTTGCCCATTACGAGATATATCCGATAATATTTTCACTTTTGTCGTGCTCTGTTAACTTCCGGTTCTACAGCCAATTGAAAATCGCGATTTTTAACTTTAAAAAAAGGTCTATCACGTGACCTAATTTACATAAGCGAAAATTTATCTTTTGTCCTTATTACACGCAATCTATTCTTTCAAATGATATATAACACTTGGTATTTTGATTAAAATTGCGCTTTTTAGAATTTGGTATTGACTTCTATAGTAACTTTGCGTAATGTTAACGGTTTCTATAATCCAGCGACAGTCACTGTTGCCTTAAAAAAACTTTTAACTACGAAGGCTGAGTCTCGATCGCGTGTGGGCCATTTAGACCAGTTCCTGGCCTGGACAAAATTTTTGGGCCGAAATTAATTTTTCTGTGTGTACCGTAGCGTATTATATGGCCAAAGACTCGCCTGAAACATTGCTGTCTAACGTCTACGGCCATACCACGTTGAAAACACCAGTTCTCGTCCGATCACTAAAGTTAAGCAACGTCGGGCTCGGTTAGTACTTGGATGGGTGACCGCCTGGGAACACCGAGTGCTGTAGACGCCCTTTTGCGCTGTAGACTCCATTTTGCTGGTATTTTCCCCTGTTTTGCAAGAAAGATCCGCCAGAAAAATTTCTATATAATGTCTACGGCCATACCACGTTGAAAGCAGCAGTTCTCGTCCGATCACTGAAGTTAAGCAACGTCGGGCTCGGTTAGTACTTGGATGGGTGACCGCCTGGGAACACCGAGTGCTGTAGACTCCCTTTTGCGCTGTAGACTCCATTTTGCTGGTATTTTCCCCTGCTTTGCGAGAAAGACCCGCCAGAAAAATTTCTATATAATGTCTACGACCATACCACGTTGAAAGCACCAGTTGACTTCCGGTTTGGTTTTCATAGGAGAAAGACGTGTGTTGAATTCTCTATGTAAATCCGTTTGAATCCGTGAAATTCTTTTGAGGTTGGATACTCATATTATCTTTTGTGTATTTTGGATGACTTTCTGAACTATTTATGGATATTATTTATTGGATATTATAGTGTATAAGTGATTTTTGGGCCTTTTGGCCCGGCTGCCTCATCCGTGGACGGTGGACAGTTATCGTCAAGATGGCGGACGTTGACCTGTTGATTAAAAACAACACGGTGAAAGTGTTTGTTCACGATACTCGGAAATATCGTGCAAAGGAGATAATTGACTTAGTGGAGGAGAAACTTGGTGAGGATAGTGTACTGGCTTGTGTTCCTTGTAACGGTTCATATGATGTTACTCTTGTGCATAAGGATGTTGCATATAAATTGGTGGAGGACGGATTAATGGCAGACTGTAAAGAAGGTATGCATTGTAAATTTGTTGATTCGAGAATCAAGGTTGTTTCATTCATGCATATTCCTGTTTACATAAAGGATGAAGATATTTTGAAAAAATTGAAATCATGGGGTGTAAAAGTGGCCGGGCCTTTGATAAGGAAAACCGTTGATTTCAAAGGGAAAAAGAAATATGATGGCACCAGATATTTAAAGGTAGAGTTTCCTCCTAACGTTGCCAGTTTGCCGTATGCTACTAATTTCGAAGGACTTTCATATTCAATCAGACATAATGAGCAAGAGAAAGTATGCTTTAACTGTTTACAACCTGGTCATATTTTGTCTCAATGCCCAGATATTAAATGTTTTAGATGTGAGGAGCCAGGGCATGGGAAAAAGTCATGCACAGCGGTTTTATGCCCTAGATGTGGATTATTTGATTGGAAATATTTGTGTGTTCCAGTGGTTGACCATGATTTGTTCGTGAGCACTGCTTCATGTGTTGATAACGGAGTGAGTAACGGTTCGAGAGGTGGTGATTGTTGTGATACCAATTCAAGGCAGGCTGACAGTGGTGTGAGTGGAGAAAAAAGTGAAAATATTAGTGATGTTGATTTGTGTATTAAAAATGAAGATGTTTCTATTAATAAAGATGTGGATAGTTTGAATGATGTTGAAATTGTTGATGATTTTGTAGCCGGTCCCTGGGTGCAAGGGGTTCTCCCCTTCAACCAAAAAATAAGGCTTGGGTTCTCTTTCCAAATTTATTATATAACTAAAAAAAAACCCGAAGTGGGGTTAAATGTAAACTATATCTTATTAACTAAACTACGTAATATACACAGACTTTCACTGAATAATGTAGAATTAATCAGATAGCTGACTGAATAACTAGATTTGGTGAAGGAATCAAATCTAGTCTCCACTCTACAAAGTTAATGATGAAAATGTGGTATCTAATACACACAGTAGCTAGGGTGAGGATGAAAACAGCTCACCCCAGAAGACAGACAGAAAGGTGAATCCCAAGATATAAATAGATCAAAACAAAGGGGTATTTACAGGTGATTGGCTGGTGCAGTGAAGTATAAAAAAACAACTGTTTAAAGGAACAGTCAAATAAACCACACTGTCACATACTCCCGTCCTTTGAAAAAAAATGTCGTCCCGTCATTTTACACAATACCAATAATAAAAACACCCTAGTTAAACTAAAAATAACCCTTCCCTACAAACTAAAAACCACAAATAACTTTTAAAGCTTCACAAACAATTTTCCTCCGATGTGATGGTAATGAACTAAATTCATCGGAACACAGATACCTAAAAAGAGATGATGGTGTCATGACATCTGAAGTAGTTGCCACCATCATGACGTAATCTCCATATCGAGATAGTAATCTTCGAGTCCGTCCAGACGTTCTTGTCATAGGTGTTTCTTCTTCTGAACTGACCAATTCTCCATCTTCAGCGGTGTCGACTACCGCTATTTCTGGTGGAATACAATCGTCAACTTCGTCATCTTGAAGATCTATTGTAGGGCTAGCTGGGGGTGCGTCGCAAGGCTCCTCCTCTACAACAACAAAATCTTCCTCGCTTGTGCTGTCTGAATCAGATAATGCGGTAACTGATGGTAACATCCTACGCCTTTCTGCAGTTCCTGTCTCTACCGGTGGTGGTAAACCCATAGGGATAGATCCAATGGGCAGAAGATTGTTTCGGTGTAACACTCGCACTTTACCGCGACCATCTTCTCTACCTACCTGATAGACTGGTATATCCTCATTTGGCTGGTTAATTACCTTATACACACTCTCTTCAAACTTATCTGCTATTTTATGTCTGCCTTCCTTAAATGCTAATCTTTTGACTAAAATTCTGTCTCCTACTTCAAGAACTGAATGTTTAGCCTTCTTATCGTAATACTTTTTCTGTTCTTGCTTCGAACCTGAAATTTCCTTTGATGCTAAATGGTAAGTTGTTTCCATACGTTTTCGAAAGTCAGAGATATATTTGCTGTGACTTTGATGTTGCTCCTGATTTATTAAACCTAGCACAATATCCAAAGCGATATATGGCTTACGACCAAACATAAGTTGAAATGGTGAAAATCCAGTGCTATCATGACATGTACTATTATAAGCATGAGTTAATGATGGTAAATATTGCTTCCAGTCTGATTTCTGAGATGTTTCAAGAGTACCTACCATGTTTAAAAGAGTACGGTTGAACCGTTCACACATTCCATTTCCAGATGGATGATATGGAGTGGTTCTTGACTTACGCATTCCACTCATTGCACACAGTTCCTGGATGATTTTACACTCAAAACTACCCCCCTTATCACTATGAATGAGTCTTGGAAAACCATAGTGAACTATAAAGTTGTCAAATAGAGCTTTTGCAGTTGTTTTCGCATTGATGTTTTTAGTGGGAATAGCTTGGGCATAACGTGTGAAATGATCGGTAATAACTAATATATTGCTGATGTTTCCCTTACATTCTTCCAGGCAAAGGTAATCCATGCAAACTATTTCCATGGATGTTGACTAAAGGGACACGAGTGTTGGTTGTCGATTTCCTCATGATACACCTTTGACATTTCTTCAAGTAGTCATCCACGTCAGAAGACATCTTCGGCCAAAACACTCGTTCCCGAAGCAGAGATAAGGTTTTATCTCGTCCAAGATGTCCCATCCTGTCATGAGCTCCTTGAAGAACTACAGTTCTCTCCCGTCAGAAGACATCTTCGGCCAAAACACTCGTTCCCGAAGCAGAGATAAGGTTTTATCTCGTCCAAGATGTCCCATCCTGTCATGAGCTCCTTGAAGAACTACAGTTCTCTCCCCAGAAGGTATCACTAGTTGGTTGATGTACTTACCTGAAGAAGTAGATGTTCGGTACAGAATTTCATTTCTTATCACTAGCTTATCAAATTGCTTGTACAATACTGCTTCTAATGGTGATACTGGTGTTTTAACTGGTTTCTTACCTGCCTTGACAGCTCTAAAAATTGGACCAATTACCACATCTAACTGTTGTTTCGTAGACCAATCCGAAGCTGTGTCCACAGCAGAACTATCTGGTACAGACAAATCAGGGATGACATGGGCAGCTAAACAAGAAACATAACCTTCTTCTTCACCCAACAACATGCCTTTAAGTGCTTTAATGGACTCGTCTGAGATTTCACGGAACTCAAAAGTTGGTTCAGGTAGCCTCGACAAGCAATCTGCATCTATATTTCTCTTTCCTGGTCGACACTTAATACTAAAATTTTCAAGTGCCGCTAACCATCTATGCCCTGTAGCATCTAATTTTGCGGATGTTAGAATATACGTTAACGGATTATTATCAGTGTACACAGTGAAAGAATTACCATACAGATAATGATGGAACTTATCTGTTACTGACCACTTCAAAGCAAGAAATTCCAATTTATGTGCAGGATAATTTCTTTCCGACTTACTCAAACTTCTGCTTGCATAAGCTATTACATGCTCTTTCCCATCTGTTACCTGGTACAACACTGCACCGAAACCTCTAGTACTTGCATCCGTGTGGAGAACATACGGTTTAGAACAATCTGGATAAGCAAGAACTGGAGGTGAAACTAAAGCCTGCTTTAATTCAATAAATGCAGTCTCTTCCTGTATATCCCAATGCCACGCTGTTGAAACATGTGATGCAACCTTACCCCCCCCCCCTCTTTTTGGATGTTGGACTCCCGACCAAGAGTTGATTAAATGGTGCAATTTTCGAAAAGTTTTTAATAAATCTTCTGTAGTATCCTACAAATCCTAAAAAACTACATAATCTGCATTAGTTGGTGTCTTCCAATCTGTAACTTTAGCAGTTTTATCAGGATCAGTTTGAACTCCATCAGGTGAAACAATATGCCCTAAATACTTTACCTTCTGTTGGAAAAATTTACATTTCTTTGGTGCCAGCTTTAAACCAGATGACTCAAATCTTTCGAAAACCAGTTGTAACCGCTCAAGGTGTTGTTCATAGGAGTCAGAAAATATAATAACATCATCTAGGTATATCATACAAATCTTCAAGTGTAAATCATCAAGACATTCCTCCATCAATCTCTGATAAGTGGCAGGCGCATTGGTCAGTCCAAATGGCATTCGATTGAACTCGTAGAAGCCTAAAGGTCCTACTGTAAAAGCAGTTTTACACTTATCTTCTTCCTTTAACTCAACCATATGGTACCCAGACTTCATATCAATAACACTAAACCACTTAGCACCAGACAAGTTATCGAGAACTTCCTCTATACGTGGTAAAGCGTAGGCATCTTTGATGGTACGACGATTTAACTGTCTGAAATCAACACACATTCTTAATGAGTTATCCTTTTTTCGACAAAGTACAATATTAGAAGCCCATGGACTGTTAGACTTCTTAATGATACCACTGGTAAGCAGATCTTGCAGATGTTTTCTTACCTCATCAAACATAGCTGGTGGAATTTGTCGATGTTTCTGCTTAAATGGAGTCTCATCAGTAAGTTTAATAGGATGTTTCACTAAACCAGTACATCCTACATCAACATCACTATTAGAAAAGATATGCTGCCATTTCTTAGTGAAATCTTTTGCCACTTCCAAATCTTGCTCTAACAAGGGAGCAGTGCTCCAATCTATTCTCTCAATTCCATTACAGCCATTGCTAGTCGCCTCCTGAATGGAGTGTATGACAGCTGAAACAGTGTCACTAGACTGAATCTCTGTAACAGGAACAAATTCACAAACAATAGAATTGGGCTGAATATTAATAGGGTATGCTGACAAATTAGATACGGTTACATAAACCATGTTGTCTCCCCCTGGTTGAAATCTGACCAAAGTAGGTGCAATTTTTCAATGACGATGGCAATTTGGAATGTCTAGATGATTGACAAAGTACATCGCCACTAGTTGCAGAATGTTTTCCCTGTAAACGGCAAACAACAACTGTCGAACGATTACTATGCAGACATACAGATTTCCTTTCTGCTGATTTCACAAGTCCTGTCCATAATATTTCTTGTTGAGATTTCACAAATACCTTCATACAACGGAATGCCAGTAACCAAGGAGTATAGGCTTTTATACAACTCATAAAGTTAATACCATAAGTCTCCTTAGTCTCTCTCATTTAATATTCCAAGATGTTAGTCCCCAAAATAATTAGAACATCCTGATGATAGGGTGTGTCCTCAACAACAAAAAAAATGCAAGGTATGGACTTATCAACAATACGTGAAACAGAAATTGACGCCTCTACAAGACCAAGGTATGGAACCTGGTTACCTCCTGCGCCTTCTAACTTTATAATATCCTGAATTTCATAAAATTTTCATCCATGTTTAAGATATCTTGTATAAAATGACTCACACACAATTGAAACCTGAGATCCAGTGTCTAACAAAGCTATTCCAGGATGGTCATTGATCAAAACTTCAGCTTGATTGCTGTTTCCAACCATTTTTGTCCTTATAGGGCCAATAGTACTGTCTATCGTCTGCCCCTCGACGATGACATCCTGGAGTTTAACGGCTTCTTAGTCCTACAACCATATGCCAAGTGACCTTTCTTTCCACATTTGAAACATGTTGGTTCATCTTCCTCAGTTGTAGTTGTTCTTTCCTGAGAAGTGCTGGTGGTAGACTTCATAGCATTGATGGTAGTGGCTGGTTGCTTCCTTAAACTTCTCACCTCGTCCTTCAACTCCTTCATAGATGAAGCAAGCGACATTACAATAGACCTTAAATCGTCATCACCTGAAAATGTAGAAAGTTTTGGAGGGGTAGGTAGTACACGCAAAGGCTTATCCCTTTCTTCCTTGTGAGGTGTCACAGTGGGCTTATCCTGAACAGTAGGCTTCCGAGACTCGGTAAAAGCCTCCATCCATGCTACCAAATCCTCTTTAGATGAAGCTTTAGGTTTGACTCCCAAAGCCGCAAACGCATTAATAACATCCATAACTTCCTCGTCATCCATTTTAATAGCTTGTCCAGCACTTGTCATGTTAACTGATATAATAAGATGAGGTAACTGAAGCAAGATAATACAAAGAAATAAATCACCAATCCAACAATTCAATTCAACTATGTTCAGAACTAAACATCAATCCATAAAATTATCAGTCAAACCAAAACCAATCAAAAATCAGATCAATACAAAATCAAATCAATACAAAATCAAATCAACACAAAATCGAACTACAATCCAAGTACAAACTTCAATCCAAGTACAAAATCGAACTACAATCCAAGTACAAACTTCAATACAACTTGAAGTACTAACATCAAAATACAAAGACAAATCTCATAATCAAAAAAATTCAAAACTGAAGACGTTATGAACCACAAAGTCAAAACCCAAAATAAATTCAAAACTCAAAATTCAATCAAAGACCCCCACAATATCAAATCATTCAACAGAACACCAAAAACGTCCAATATCAAGTCATTCAACAGAACATCAAAAACGTCAAAGTCCAAAACAACAACTATACAATGTGAGTGCAAGTGAGTTGATGATATAAAACCTGAAAAAAAATATGACCGAGAAAAAAAAAGAATTAAGCTGAAAGGAAAGGAAAGAATTAAGCTGAAAAGAAAAAGATTCGATATGTGTGTTGCTTACACAGACCCCCTCCCGTACTATCTATCAAACTTTCAAGCACACAAAATTATTTACCATCTGCTTAAGTTTACGTATTATTATTAAATGCTATTATGTAACATGTGTATACTATATGCATATATATATATATGTAGATGTAAATTACTTAATGTATCAAAACACTAAACTAAATTACTAAGTACAAATGAAAAAAAATAATCATATCAATCCATTCTTGATCTAGTGACACAATGACCTTGACACCATTACCCAGACCCAGTGACCTACTGTGGCCAAAATATTCCAAAAGCAATCCTTGAACCTCTGAAAGGTCAAAGTAAAGGTTAGGTGAAATGTTCACTAAATCAAGGGTAGAATGAATATGTGATCACTTAAGGCCTATGAAAACAAAATTAACTAAATACTAAATAACTAACTACCTTAATCCTAGGATAAACACTCACTAAATATCAGTTCACAATTCTGTCACAATAACTAATCCAATCTTCTGTTGAGTTGAGGCCTTTAAGCCCCACGTTGGGCGCCAAATGTAGCCGGTCCCTGGGTGCAAGGGGTTCTCCCCTTCAACCAAAAAATAAGGCTTGGGTTCTCGTTCCAAATTTATTATATAACTAAAAAAAAAACCCGAAGTGGGGTTAAATGTATATTTGTAAACTATATCTTATTAACTAAACTACGTAATATACACAGACTTTCACTGAATAATGTAGAATTAATCAGATAGCTGACTGAATAACTAGATTTGGTGAAGGAATCAAATCTAGTCTCCACTCTACAAAGTTAATGATGAAAATGTGGTATCTAATACACACAGTAGCTAGGGTGAGGATGAAAACAGCTCACCCCAGAAGACAGACAGAAAGGTGAATCCCAAGATATAAATAGATCAAAACAAAGGGGTATTTACAGGTGATTGGCTGGTGCAGTGAAGTATAAAAAAACAACTGTTTAAAGGAACAGTCAAATAAACCACACTGTCACAATTTGATTAAAATAAAAGACTAGAGCCACACGTGGCACAGAGTGGGACTTTGCAAATGTAGCAAATTGCAAAAGACTCTGAAGAAATCAACCTTCTACGATAATTACATCACGCGCAAGAGCAGTCTAAAGTTGAGAAGAATTCTTTGGAAGATTGTTATAACGGAAGTAGACAGACCTCACAAATGAAAGTATCAGAAGATAGCCAAGGTCAATGACATTTAACATTGAAAGGGAGAGGGTCAACAAAGGTCAAGGTTACGAGATACAAGTCATCAAAATTTTTAAATATATACGGCTATAAAACCGGAAGTTGAGATAGGACAGCAAATATAAAAGTATAAATAGATAACCAATTTGAATGACCTTTGATCCTACAAAAATCAGGGTCAAAAAAGGTCAAGGTCAAAAATTGAACGGATGAAGTAATTGTATGCAAAGTTCCATTTTGAACAAATGTATACGTTGCGAGTTAAGTCCCTTGCCAAAATTGTCAATAATGAGTAATTTAACCCGGATGTGCTACGCCCACCTCAATTTCTTTTGCATAGGTTAATTGATATTCTGAATATTATGTAGTATCCCAAATTTAAAGCTTCTACATCATACAGGTCAAAAGATATAGGTCAACAAGAGTCAATAAAGGTCAAAATAGAAAATTGAAAATATGGAAATTTCAAAACACGTTCCTTTTTTGGAACTATAAAGCTGAAACAATTGACCTATTAACACAAACTGGCCAAAATAATGAGGTAATTGTGTGCAAAGTTCCTTTTTGAACAAATGTATCCTATGCGAGTTATGCCCCTTTCTCAAAATGTAAACAATTAGTAATTCAACCCGGATGTGCCACGCCCACCTCAACTTTTTTGGCATAGGTTAATTCATATTCAAATTGTCTTGTTGTGTTCCAAGTTTCAATGTTCTACATAAAATAGGTCATAAGATATATACACACCAAGCTCAAAGAAACAGAAATATTGTAAAAAAAAAACTCAAATTTGAAAAATTCACGAATTTCAATTTTGCTTTAAAAAACGATTGTTATAAATCATTTGAAAGAGCATGAAAAGCACATTAAGAATCCGAAAAAAATAAC
>NW_008708301.1:68767-71532 GCF_000327385.1 Lottia gigantea | reverse complement strand
CCGGATGTTGAAAGCAAAGTCCCACAATAATGAGGATTGTAATGATGATGGTAAAAATGTACTTTTTAAACGAATTCCTGATGAAACTGTTGTAACTGATAGTGTGTTAAGCTCCCAGACTGAGAGTGAAATGTGTGTCGACGAACTGTCACAATCGTTTAGCATAGATGAATCTGATAAAAATCGGGGCAAACGAGCAAGGAAAAAGAAACTGCATAGTGAATCAGATGATGATTTTCTTAAGATAATACATGAACGCAAAGTGAAGAAATCTTGTCAAAAAATTAAATCTCAAGTTTTACAAAATGTTCCTGATAAAGATGTTGTTAATTATGTTTCTAAAAGTCAACCAGTTAAGAAATAACATTCATGTTTTTTTTCATTCTATTATTTTCTATACTCATCATGGTAAAGATTGCTTCTATCAATGTTAATGGTTTAAGGAGTGTTCCTAAATTTGAAAAACTTGTGTCATATTTGCATAATCAAAATTTAGATTTTATATGTGTAGAAGAAACACATTGGGATGACAATTTTGTAAAGTCTTATAAACATTTGTGGGATGGTAATATATTTTTTAGTAACAGTAAAGATGGGTATAAAGGCTGTGCTTTGCATGTATCAAAACAATTTATTGATAAATGTAATTTTGTTTATAGTGATGGTGAAGGAAGACATTTAGAATGTCAGGTAGTTATTAATAATTTTATTTTAATGTGTTTATATGCTCCTAATGATGAATTATCAAGGAAAACTTGGTTCAGGTCTGTTATAGAGGTCTGTATATATCAATACAAATGATAATGTTGTTTTGTGTGGAGATTTTAATGATGTTTTAAACCCCTTCACTGATAGATCTAAGAATATGTCCACTTTTGGTAAATCGTCTCATTCCCTTTCTACTTTTGTAAATAA
This sequence comes from Lottia gigantea, assembly GCF_000327385.1. Classification (NCBI taxonomy): domain Eukaryota; kingdom Metazoa; phylum Mollusca; class Gastropoda; family Lottiidae; genus Lottia; species Lottia gigantea. Next base: position 70,617 of record NW_008708301.1, on the reverse strand, counting down.
TTGTAATTTATATGATATATGGAAAAGGAAAAATACAGATAAAGTTATATTTACACGTCAGCAATTTGTTAATGGTGTTTTAAAACAATCTCGTTTAGATTATATTTTTGTTTCATCTTCATTTTTATCATATTCTCAGTATTGTTTTGTTTCACACAATAGTTTTAGTGTCCATAGTTTTGTAACTTTGATATTAAATTTTGATAATTTTGAAAAAGGTCCTGGTGTTTGTGTTTTTAATGATATGTATTTAAAGGATACTGAGTATTGTTTTAAAATTAGAAATTTGATTAATTCTTTGACTACATGCTCATTATTTCTTAGTGAACCTCTGGTTTGGTGGGACAATCTTAAGTATAAGATTAAACTTTTAAGTGTTTCTTATACTCAGCAGCAGCGTAAGAAAATAAAGGATGATTTTTGGCAACTTCAAACTGCATTGCATTTTCATTATTTAAGAGCAAGTAAGGATATAAATTATAATTATGAACATATTCTTGATCTTAAAGATAAATTACAAGTTTATGAAAACAGTAAATGTGAAGGTGCCATACTTAGATCTAAAGCCCTTGATGCTTTAGAATCAGATAAATGTTCTCATTATTTTTTAAGTTTAGAAAAGAGAAAACAAGAAACTAATGTAATTAGATCTTTGAAATCTTCTTCGGGTGAAATTTGTACATCTACTGTAGATATTCTTCAAGAGTCAGTTCGTTTTTATTCTGATTTATATAAATGTGATCCTGTTAATGAAGGTAACCAAAAAACTTTATTTAGTCTCATTTCTAATAAGTTAAATGAAAATGAAAGTGTTTATTGTGATTCTGATATTTCTCTGAAAGAGTTGCATGATTCTTTGTCAGGAATGAAGAAACGTAAATTTCCTGGATCTGATGGGTTTCCCCATATCAGCACTTTTGTATGTTTTAACTGAGGAGCCATTAAATCTTTTAATTAAATCGAATAATAATATATGTGGTATACCTATCTCAGGCTGTGATTTTAAATCTATTTTATTTCAACATGCTGATGTTACAACTCTAACTTTATCTTATTTTGAATCTGTAAAGCTTTTAAAACTTTTGATGTATATTGTTCTGCCTCTGGAGCTAAAATTAATGCCGAAAAATCTGAATTGTTATTGGCTAGTTCTGCAAGTATTACATGTTTAAATTCTGTACCCTTCAAATTATTAGAAGGTTGTGTTAATATTCTTGGAGTTTATCTGGGCCCAGATAAAGCTAAGTGTGAAAAGATGAATTGGGAATCAAAATGTTCAAAAGTTTTAAAAGTTTTAAATGCATGGAGGCAGCGAGGGCTTCAATTAAAAGGCAAAGTAATTATTGTAAATACGTTATGTTTAAGCATTATTTGGTATTTATTACGTGTTATTGATATTCCTGAATGGGCTTTATTAAGTATAGAAAGATCAGTTAGAAATTTTATTTGGTATGGTAAAGCACCTTTAATTAAAGCTTCATCTTATGATGTTGGGGGGTTACAATTAGTCAACATACAGCAAAAGGAGAAGGCTTTTAGAATTGCATGGCTCTCAAATTATGTTCAGTGTTTTGATAATGCTCCATGGAAATTTTATTTGTCATATTTTCTTATGTCCTATAAGAATATGAGGTGTTCTTTTGAATTATTATTTATTGATTATGCTAATTTTCATTTAGATTTTTTACCATTCTTTTATTCATCTATGTTGAAAACTTGGAGGGACTTAAGAGCACAAGGAGTTTTTATACCTGAATATATTAATGATATTCTCAATCAACCCTTTTTTGATAATCCTTTTATAATTCATAATGCAAAATCATTTTATTTTCAAATTATGTCAATGTCGG
>NW_008708301.1:65756-68555 GCF_000327385.1 Lottia gigantea | reverse complement strand
TTGGAATAATCTTAAATTGTACAATATTAACATATTAGATAATCCTTGTTGTAAATTGTGTAATGATTTGAAAGATGAAACACTTCTACATATGATTTTTGAATGTACATCAATTAAGCCTCTTTTAAATATGATTCAAGATATGTTAGAATATTTCTCTCAAAATACTGGTTTTACTTATGATCAGTTTAAATATTGGATGATTTTTGGTTATCCTGTTAAAAAAGAAGATAAAAATGTATTTCTTATTTTAGTATTTTCAATAGCTAGAATTAGTATTATTAGAAGGCGAACTTTATACAATCAAAATGGTATAATAGTTAATGTATGTACCTTATTTAAGAGAATGTTTATAAATTATATTAAAAATTTAAAGTACTATTTACAAATGAAAGGTTTTGGACATAAGTTCACTCTCATGTTTTTATCAAATCCTTATGTTAAACTGGATGGTGATAATGTTTATGTAAATATAGATTAATTCATTTTGAAGCAATATGTGATTTATAATAATTATAATTTATCTATTATTCCTGTACTATTTTAACATTCAAATATCTGTGATATTTTAATGATGATTTTAATGTGAATATGTAGTCAGTGAATAAAATTTTACAAGATAAAAAAAAACCAGTTCTCGTCCGATCAATGAAGTTAAGCAACGTCGAGCTCGGTTAGTACTTGGATGGGTGACCGCCTGGGAACACCGATTACTGTAGACTCCCTTTTGCGCTGTGGACTCCATTTTGCTGGTATTTTCCCCTGTTTTGCGAGAAAGACCCGCCAGAAAAATTTCTAAATAATGTCTACGGCCATACCACGTTGAAAGCACCAGTTCTCGTCCGATCACTGAAGTTAAGCAACGTCGGGCTCGGTTAGTACTTGGATGGGTGACCGCCTGGGAACACCAAGTGCTGTAGACGCCCTTTTGCACTGTAGACTCCATTTTGCTGGTATTTTCCCCTGTTTTGCGAGAAAGACCCGCCTGAAAAATTTCCATATAATGTCTACGGCCATACCACGTTGAAAGCACCAGTTCTCGTCCGATCACTGAAGTTAAGCAACGTTGGGCTCGGTTAGTACGTGGATGGGTGACCACCTGGGAACACCGAGTGCTGTAGACAAACTTTTGCGCTGTAGATTCGATTTTGCTGGTATTTTCCCCTGTTTTGCGAGAAAGACCCGCCAGAAAAATTTCTATATAATGTCTACGGCCATACCATGTTGAAAGCACCAGTTCTCGTCCGATCACTGAAGTTAAGCAACGTCGGGCTCGGTTAGTACTTGGATGGGTGACCGCCTGGGAACACCGAGTGCTGTAGACTCCATTTTGCTGGTATTTTCCCCTGTTTTGCGAGAAAGACCTGCCATAAAAATTTATATATAATGTCTACGGCCAAACCACGTTGAAAGCACCAGTTCTCGTCCGATCACTGAAGTTAACCAACGTCGGGCTCGGTTAGTACTTGGATGGGTGACCGCCTGGGAACACCGAGTGCTGTAGGCTCCCTTTTGCGCTGTAGACTCCATTTTGCTGGTATTTTCCCCTCTTTGCGAGAAAGATCCGCCGGAAAAATTTCTATATAATGTATACGGCCATACCACGTTGAAAGCACCAGTTCTCGTCCGATCACTGAAGTTAAGCAACGTCGGGCTCGGTTAGTACTTGGATGGGTGACCGCCTGAGAACTCCGAGTGCTGTAGACGCCCTTTTGCGCTGTAGACTCCATTTTACTGGTATTTTCCCCTGTTTTGCGAGAAAGACCCGCCAGAAAAATTTCTATATAATGTCTACGGCCATACCTCGTTGAAAGCACCAGTTCTCGTCCGATCACTGAAGTTAAGCAACGTCGGGCTCGGTTAGTACTTGGATGGGTGACCGCCTGGGAACACCGAGTGTTGTAGACGCCCGTTTTTTCTTTGGTCTGGTGTCTTGTACCGAGTGCTGGCGGTCTACCGAGCAGGAAAATGCCCAACACTTGGGCAAAATAACCCCATTTGGCAAAGTTAGGTCTTGGCATTTTCGCTCTATGTGGCCTATGGGAAACTTCCAATTTTTTCTGTAATCTTTTGTTTTTATTTGGTTTGGTGTCTTGTACCGAGTGCTGGCGGTCTACCGAGCAGGAAAAAGCCCAACACTTGGGCAAAATAACCCCATTTGGCAAAGTTAGGTCTTGGCATTTTCGCTCTATGTGGCCTATGGGAATCTTCCAATTCTTTCTGTAATCGTTTTTCCTTTGGTTTGGTGTCTTGTACCGAGTGATCGCGGTCTACCTACCGAGCAGGAAAAGGCCCAACCCTTGGGCAAAATAACCCCATTTGGCAAAGTTAGGTCTTGGCATTTTCGCTCTTTGTTGCCTATGGGAAACTTCCAATTCTTACTGTAATCGTTTTTCCTTTGGTTTGGTGTTTTGTACCGAGTGCTGGCGGTCTACTGAGCAGGAAAAGGCCCAACACTTGGGCAAAATAACCCCATTTGGCAAAGTTAGGTCTTGGCATTTTCGCTCTATGTGGCCTATGGGAAACTTCCAATTCTTTCTGTAATCGTTTTTCCTTTGGTTTGGTGTCTTGTACCGAGTGCTGGCGGTCTACCGAGCAGGAAAAGGCCCAACACTTGGGCAAAATAACCCCATTTGGCAAAGTCAGGTCTTGGCATTTTCGCTCTATGTGCCTATGGGAAACTTCCCATTCTTTCTGTAATCGTTTTTCCTTTGGTTTGGTGTCTTGTACCGAGTGCTGGCGGTCTACCGAGCAGGAAAAGGCCCAAACACTTGGTCAAAATAGCCCCATTTGGCAAAG
>NW_008708301.1:63997-65706 GCF_000327385.1 Lottia gigantea | reverse complement strand
AAGCTGAACAATTGACCTATTAAACAAACTGGCCAAAATAATGAGGTAATTGTGTGCAAAGTTCTCTTTTTGAACAAATGTATCCTAGGCGAGTTATGCCCCCTTTCTCAAAATGTAAACAATTAGTAATTCAACCCGGATGTGCCACGCCCACCTCAACTTTTTTGGCATAGGTTAATTCATATTCAAATTGTCTTGTTGTGTTCCAAGTTTCAATGTTCTACATAAAATAGGTCATAAGATATATACACACCAAGCTCAAAGAAACAGAAATATTGTAAAAAAAAAACTCAAATTTGAAAAATTCACGAATTTCAATTTTGCTTTAAAAAACGATTGTTATAAATCATTTGAAAGAGCATGAAAAGCACATTAAGAATCCGAAAAAATTAACCCTCTAGGTTAAATAGGTCACGTGCTAGAGCAGTCCAAAGTTGCGAATTTGGCTGTTTTCGGACAGCTATAAAACCGGAAGTACATGTCGGAGGTCAAATGTCAAAGTATTAACTGATAGCTAAGGTCAATGACCTTTGACCTTATGAAGGTCAAGGTCATCAAAGTTCACGATCACGAGATATGACCCTTCAAACTTTGAAAAAATTCAACCGGATGTTGAAAGCAAAGTCCCACAATAATGAGGATTGTAATGATGATGGTAAAAATGTACTTTTTAAACGAATTCCTGATGAAACTGTTGTAACTGATAGTGTGTTAAGCTCCCAGACTGAGAGTGAAATGTGTGTCGACGAACTGTCACAATCGTTTAGCATAGATGAATCTGATAAAAATCGGGGCAAACGAGCAAGGAAAAAGAAACTGCATAGTGAATCAGATGATGATTTTCTTAAGATAATACATGAACGCAAAGTGAAGAAATCTTGTCAAAAAATTAAATCTCAAGTTTTACAAAATGTTCCTGATAAAGATGTTGTTAATTATGTTTCTAAAAGTCAACCAATTAAGAAATAACATTCATGTTTTTTTTCATTCTATTATTTTCTATACTCATCATGGTAAAGATTGCTTCTATCAATGTTAATGTTTTAAGGAGTGTTCCTAAATTTGAAAAACTTGTGTCATATTTGCATAATCAAAATTTAGATTTTATATGTGTACAAGAAACACATTGGGATGACAATTTTGTAAAGTCTTATAAACATTTGTGGGATGGTAATATATTTTTTAGTAACAGTAAAGATGGGTATAAAGGCTGTGCTTTGCATGTATCAAAACAATTTATTGATAAATGTAATTTTGTTTATAGTGATGGTGAAGGAAGACATTTAGAATGTCAGGTAGTTATTAATAATTTTATTTTAATGTGTTTATATGCTCCTAATGATGAATTATCAAGGAAAACTTGGTTCAGGTCTGTTATAGAGGTCTGTATATATCAATACAAATGATAATGTTGTTTTGTGTGGAGATTTTAATGATGTTTTAAACCCCTTCACTGATAGATCTAAGAATATGTCCACTTTTGGTAAATCGTCTCATTCCCTTTCTACTTTTGTAAATAATTGTAATTTATATGATATATGGAAAAGGAAAAATACAGATAAAGTTATATTTACACGTCAGCAATTTGTTAATGGTGTTTTAAAACAATCTCGTTTAGATTATATTTTTGTTTCATCTTCATTTTTATCATATTCTCAGTATTGTTTTGTTTCACACAATAGTTTTAGTGTCCATAGTTTTGTAACTTT
>NW_008708301.1:56864-62798 GCF_000327385.1 Lottia gigantea | reverse complement strand
CTAAGTGGCCTATGGGAAACTTCCCATTCTTTCTGTAATCGTTTTTCCTTTGGTTTGGTGTCTTGTACCGAGTGCTGGCGGTCTACCGAGCAGGAAAAGGCCCAACACTTGGGCAAAATAACCCCATTTGGCAAAGTAAGGTCTTGGCATTTTCGCTCTATGTGGCCTATGGAAGCTTTTCATTCTTTATGTAATCGTTTTTCCTTTGGTTTGGTGTCTTGTACCGAGTGCTGGCGGTCTACCGAGCAGGAAAAGGCCCAACACTTGGGCAAAATAACCCCATTTGGCAAAGTTAGGTCTTGGTATTTTCGCTCTATGTGGCCTATGGGAAACTTCCCAATTCTTTCTGTAATCGTTTTTCCTTTGGTTTGGTGTCTTGTACCGAGTGCTGGCGGTCTACCGAGCAGGAAAAGGCCCAACACTTGGGCAAAATAACCCCATTTGGCAAAGTTAGGTCTTGGCATTTTCGCTCTATGTGGCCTATGGGAATCTTCCAATTCTTACTGTAATCGTTTTTCCTTTGGTTTGGTGTCTTGTACCGAGTGCTGGCGGTCTACCGAACAGGAAAAGGCGCAACACTTGGGCAAAATAACCCCATTTGGCAAAGTTAGGTCTTGGCATTTTCGCTCTATGTGGCCTATGGTAAACTTCCAATTATTTCTGTAATCGTTTTTCCTTTGGTTTGGTGTCTTGTACCGAGTGCTGGCGGTCTACCGAGCAGGAAAAGGCCCAAACACTTGGTCAAAATAACCCCATTTGACAAAGTTAGTTCTTGGCATTTTCTCTCTATGTGGCCTATGGGAAACTTCCAATTCTTTCTGTAATCGCTTTTCCTTTGGTTTGGTGTCTTGTACCGAGTGCTGGCGGTCTATTGAGCAGGAAAAGGCCCAACACTTGGGCAAAATAACCCCATTTGGCAAAGTTAGGTCTTGGCATTTTCGCTCTATGTGGCCTATGGGAATCTTCCAATTCTTTCTGTAATCGTTTTTCCTTTGGTTTGGTGTCTTGTACCGAGTGATCGCGGTCTACCTACCGAGCAGGAAAAGGCCCAACCCTTGGGCAAAATAACCCCATTTGGCAAAGTTAGGTCTTGGCATTTTCGCTCTTTGTTGCCTATGGGAAACTTCCAATTCTTACTGTAATCGTTTTTCCTTTGGTTTGGTGTTTTGTACCGAGTGCTGGCGGTCTACTGAGCAGGAAAAGGCCCAACACTTGGGCAAAATAACCCCATTTGGCAAAGTTAGGTCTTGGCATTTTCCCTCTATGTGGCCTATGGGAAACTTCCAATTCTTTCTGTAATCGTTTTTCCTTTGGTTTGGTGTCTTGTACCGAGTGCTGGCGGTCTACCGAGCAGGAAAAGGCCCAACACTTGGGCAAAATAACCCCATTTGGCAAAGTCAGGTCTTGGCATTTTCGCTCTATGTGCCTATGGGAAACTTCCCATTCTTTCTGTAATCGTTTTTCCTTTGGTTTGGTGTCTTGTACCGAGTGCTGGCGGTCTACCGAGCAGGAAAAGGCCCAAACACTTGGTCAAAATAGCCCCATTTGGCAAAGTTAGTTCTTGGCATTTTCTCTCTATGTGGCCTATGGGAAACTTCCAATTCTTTCTGTAATCGTTTTTCCTTTAGTTTGGTGTCTTGTACCGAGTGCTGGCGGTCTACCTACCGAGCAGGAAAAGGCCCAACACTTGGGCAAAATAACCCCATTTGGCAAAGTTAAGTCTTGGCATTTTCGCTCTATGTGGCCTATGGGAAACTTCCAATTCTTTCTGTAATCGTTTTTCCTTTGGTTTGGTGTCTTGTACCGAGTGCTGGCGGTCTACCGAGCAGGAAAAGGCCCAACACTTGGGCAAAATAACCCCATTTGGCAAAGTTCGGTCTTGACATTTTCGCTGTATGTGGCCTATGGGAAACTTCCCATTCTTTCTGTAATCGTTTTTCCTATGGTTTGGTGTCTTGTACCGAGTGCTGGCGGTTTACCGAGCAGGAAAAGGCCCAACACTTGGGCAAAATAACCCCATTTGGCAAAGTTAGGTCTTGGTATTTTCGCTCTATGTGGTCTATGGGAAACTTCCAATTCTTTCTGTAATCGTTTTTCCTTTGGTTTGGTGTCTTGTACCGAGTGCTGGCGGTCTACCGAGCAGGAAAAGGCACAACACTTGGGCAAAATAACCCCATTTGTCAAAGTTAGGTCTTGGCATTTTCGCTCTATGTGGCCTATGGGAAACTTCCCATTCTTTCTGTAATCGTTTTTCCTTTGGTTTGGTGTCTTGTACCGAGTGCTGGCGGTCTACCGAGCAGGAAAAGGCTCAACACTTGGGCAAAATAACCCCATTTGGCAAAGTAAGGTCTTGGCATTTTCGCTCTATGTGGCCTATGGGAATCTTCCCATTCTTTATGTAATCGTTTTTCCTTTGGTTTGGTGTCTTGTACCGAGTGCTGGCGGTCTACCGAGCAGGAAAAGGCCCAACACTTGGGCAAAATAACCCCATTTGGCAAAGTTATGTCTTGGCATTTTCGCTCTATGTGGCCTATAGGAATATTCCCATTCTTTCTGTAATCGTTTTTCCTTTGGTTTGGTGTCTTGTACCGAGTGCTGGCGGTCTACCTACCGAGCAGGAAAAAGCCCAACACTTGGGCAAAATAACCCCATTTGGCAAAGTTAGGTCTTGGCATTTTCGCTCTATGTGGCCTATGGGAAACTTCCAATTCTTTCTGTAATCGTTTTTCCTTTGGTTTGGTGTCTTGTACCGAGTGCTGGCTGTCTACCGAGCAGGAAAAGGCCCAACACTTGGGCAAAATAACCCCATTTGGCAAAGTTAGGTCTTGTCATTTTCGCTCTATGTGGCCTATGGGAAACTTCCAATTCTTTCTGTAATCGTTTTTCCTTTGGTTTGGTGTCTTGTACCGAGTGCTGCCGGTCTACCGAGCAGGAAAAGGCCCAACACTTGGGAAAATAACCCCATTTGGCAAAGTTAGGTCTTGGCATTTTCGCTCTATGTGGCCTATGGGAAACTTCCAATTCTTTCTGTAATCGTTTTTCCTTTGGTTTGGTGTCTTGTACCGAGTGCTGGCGGTCTACCGAGCAGGAAAAGGCCCAAACACTTGGTCAAAATAGCCCCATTTGGCAAAGTTAGTTCTTGGCATTTTCTCCCTATGTGGCCTATGGGAAACTTCCAATTCTTTCTGTAATCGTTTTTCCTTTAGTTTGGTGTCTTGTACCGAGTGCTGGCGGTCTACCTACCGAGCAGGAAAAGGCCCAACACTTGGGCAAAATAACCCCATTTGGCAAAGTTAAGTCTTGGCATTTTCGCTCTATGTGGCCTATGGGAAACTTCCAATTCTTTCTGTAATCGTTTTTCCTTTGGTTTGGTGTCTTGTACCGAGTGCTGGCGGTCTACCGAGCAGGAAAAGGCCCAACACTTGGGCAAAATAACCCCATTTGGCAAAGTTAGGTCTTGGCATTTTCGCTCTATGTGGCCTATGGGAAACTTCCCATTCTTTCTGTAATCGTTTTTCCTTTGGTTTGGTGTCTTGTACCGAGTGCTGGCGGTCTACCGAGCAGGAAAAGGCTCAACACTTGGGCAAAATAACCCCATTTGGCAAAGTAAGGTCTTGGCATTTTCGCTCTATGTGGCCTATGGGAATCTTCCCATTCTTTATGTAATCGTTTTTCCTTTGGTTTGGTGTCTTGTACCGAGTGCTGGCGGTCTACCGAGCAGGAAAAGGCCCAACACTTGGGCAAAATAACCCCATTTGGCAAAGTTAGATCTTGGCATTTTCGCTCTATGTGGCCTATAGGAATATTCCCATTCTTTCTGTAATCGTTTTTCCTTTGGTTTGGTGTCTTGTACCGAGTGCTGGCGGTCTACCGAGCAGGAAAAGGCCCAACACTTGGGCAAAATAACCCCATTTGGCAAAGTTAGGTCTTGTCATTTTCGCTCTATGTGGCCTATGGGAAACTTCCAATTCTTTCTGTAATCGTTTTTCCTTTGGTTTGGTGTCTTGTACCGAGTGCTGCCGGTCTACCGAGCAGGAAAAGGCCCAACACTTGGGAAAATAACCCCATTTGGCAAAGTTAGGTCTTGGCATTTTCGCTCTATGTGGCCTATGGGAAACTTCCAATTCTTTCTGTAATCGTTTTTCCTTTGGTTTGGTGTCTTGTACCGAGTGCTGGCGGTCTACCGAGCAGGAAAAGGCCCAAACACTTGGTCAAAATAGCCCCATTTGGCAAAGTTAGTTCTTGGCATTTTCGCTCTATGTGGCCTATGGGAAACTTCCCATTCTTTCTGTAATCGTTTTTCCTTTGGTTTGGTGTCTTGTACCGAGTGCTGGCGGTCTACCGAGCAGGAAAAGGCTCAACACTTGGGCAAAATAACCCCATTTGGCAAAGTAAGGTCTTGGCATTTTCGCTCTATGTGGCCTATGGGAATCTTCCCATTCTTTATGTAATCGTTTTTCCTTTGGTTTGGTGTCTTGTACCGAGTGCTGGCGGTCTACCGAGCAGGAAAAGGCCCAACACTTGGGCAAAATAACCCCATTTGGCAAAGTTAGATCTTGGCATTTTCGCTCTATGTGGCCTATAGGAATATTCCCATTCTTTCTGTAATCGTTTTTCCTTTGGTTTGGTGTCTTGTACCGAGTGCTGGCGGTCTACCGAGCAGGAAAAGGCCCAACACTTGGGCAAAATAACCCCATTTGGCAAAGTTAGGTCTTGGCATTTTCGCTCTATGTGGCCTATGGGAAACTTCCAATTCTTTCTGTAATCGTTTTTCCTTTGGTTTGGTGTCTTGTACCGAGTGCTGCCGGTCTACCGAGCAGGAAAAGGCCCAACACTTGGGAAAATAACCCCATTTGGCAAAGTTAGGTCTTGGCATTTTCGCTCTATGTGGCCTATGGGAAACTTCCAATTCTTTCTGTAATCGTTTTTCCTTTGGTTTGGTGTCTTGTACCGAGTGCTGGCGGTCTACCGAGCAGGAAAAGGCCCAAACACTTGGTCAAAATAGCCCCATTTGGCAAAGTTAGTTCTTGGCATTTTCTCCCTATGTGGCCTATGGGAAACTTCCAATTCTTTCTGTAATCGTTTTTCCTTTAGTTTGGTGTCTTGTACCGAGTGCTGGCGGTCTACCTACCAAGCAGGAAAAGGCCCAACACTTGGGCAAAATAACCCCATTTGGCAAAGTTAAGTCTTGGCATTTTCGCTCTATGTGGCCTATGGGAAACTTCCAATTCTTTCTGTAATCGTTTTTCCTTTGGTTTGGTGTCTTGTACCGAGTGCTGGCGGTCTACCGAGCAGGAAAAGGCCCAACACTTGGGCAAAATAACCCCATTTGGCAAAGTTAGGTCTTGGCATTTTCGCTCTATGTGGCGTATGGGAAACTTCCAATTCTTTCTGTAATCGTTTTTCCTTTGGTTTGGTGTCTTGTACCGAGTGCTGGCGGTCTACCGAGCAGGAAAAGGCCCAACACTTGGGCAAAATAACCCCATTTGTCAAAGTTAGGTCTTGGCATTTTCGCTCTATGTGGCCTATGGGAAACTTCCCATTCTTTCTGTAATCGTTTTTCCTTTGGTTTGGTGTCTTGTACCGAGTGCTGGCGGTCTACCGAGCAGGAAAAGGCTCAACACTTGGGCAAAATAACCCCATTTGGCAAAGTAAGGTCTTGGCATTTTCGCTCTATGTGGCCTATGGGAATCTTCCCATTCTTTATGTAATCGTTTTTCCTTTGGTTTGGTGTCTTGTACCGAGTGCTGGCGGTCTACCGAGCAGGAAAAGGCCCAACACTTGGGCAAAATAACCCCATTTGGCAAAGTTAGATCTTGGCATTTTCGCTCTATGTGGCCTATAGGAATATTCCCATTCTTTCTGTAATCGTTTTTCCTTTGGTTTGGTGTCTTGTACCGAGTGCTGGCGGTCTACCGAGCAGGAAAAGGCCCA
>NW_008708301.1:35323-37558 GCF_000327385.1 Lottia gigantea | reverse complement strand
GGTGTCTTGTACCGAGTGCTGGCGGTCTACCGAGCGGGAAAAGGCCCAACACTTGGGCAAAATAACCCCATTTGGCAAAGTTAGTTCTTGGCATTTTCGCTCTATGTGGCCCATGGGAATCTTCCAATTCTTTCTGTAATCGTTTTTCCTTTGGTTTGGTGTCTTGTACCGAGTGCTGGCGGTCTACCTACCGAGCAGGAAAAGGCCCAACACTTGGGCAAAATAACCCCATTTGGCAAAGTTAGGTCTTGGCATTTTCACTGTATGTGGCCTATGGGAAACTTCCCATTCTTTCTGTAATCGTTTTTCCTTTGGTTTGGTGTCTTGTACCGAGTGCTGGCGGTCTACCGAGCAGGAAAAGGCCCAACACTTGGGCAAAATAACCCCATTTGGCAAAGTTAGGTCTTGGCATTTTCGCTCTATGTAGCCTATGGGAAACTTCCCATTCTTTCTGTAGTCGTTTTTCCTTTGGTTTGGTGTCTTGTACCGAGTGCTGGCTGTCTTCCGAGCAGGAAAAGGCACAACACTTGGGCAAAATAACCCCATTTGGCAAAGTTAGGTCTTGGCATTTTCGCTCTATGTGGCCTATGGGAAACTTCCCATTCTTTCTGTAATTCTTTTTCCTTTGGTTTGGTGTCTTGTGCCGAGTGCTGGCGGTGTACCGAGCAGGAAAAGGCCCAACACTTGGGGAAAATAACCCCATTTGGCAAAGTTAGTTCTTGTCATTTTCGCTCTATGTGGCCTATCGGAATCTTCCAATTCTTTCTGTAATCGTTTTCCCTTTGGTTTGGTGTCTTGTACCGAGTGCTGGCGGTCTACCTACCGAGCAGGAAAAGGCCCAACCCTTGGGCAAAATAACCCCATTTGGCAAAGTTAGGTCTTGGCATTTTCGCTCTATGTGGCCTATGGGAAACTTCCAATTCTTACTGTAATCGTTTTTCCTTTGGTTTGGTGTCTTGTACCGAGTGCTGGCGGTCTACTGAGCAGGAAAAGGCCCAACACTTGGGCAAAATAACCCCATTTGGCAAAGTTAGGTCTTGGCATTTTCGCTCTATGTGGCCTATGGGAAACTTCCAATTCTTTCTGTAATCGTTTTTCCTTTGGTTTGGTGTCTTGTACCGAGTGCTGGCGGTCTACCTACCGAGCAGGAAAAGGCCCAACACTTGGGCAAAATAACCCCATTTGGCAAAGTTAGGTCTTGGCATTTTCACTGTATGTGGCCTATGGGAAACTTCCCATTCTTTCTGTAATCGTTTTTCCTTTGGTTTGGTGTCTTGTACCGAGTGCTGGCGGTCTACCGAGCAGGAAAAGGCCCAACACTTGGGCAAAATAACCCCATTTGGCAAAGTTAGGTCTTGGCATTTTCGCTCTATGTAGCCTATGGGAAACTTCCCATTCTTTCTGTAATCGTTTTTCCTTTGGTTTGGTGTCTTGTACCGAGTGCTGGCGGTCTACCGAGCAGGAAAAGGCCCAACACTTGGGCAAAATAACCCCATTTGGCAAAGTTCGGTCTTGGAATTTTCGCTGTATGTGGCCTATGGGAAACTTCCGATTCTTTCTGTAATCGTTTTTCCTTTGGTTTGGTGTCTTGTACCGAGTGCTGGCGGTCTACCGAGCGGGAAAAGGCCCAACACTTGGGCAAAATAACCCCATTTGGCAAAGTTAGTTCTTGGCATTTTCGCTCTATGTGGCCCATGGGAATCTTCCAATTCTTTCTGTAATCGTTTTTCCTTTGGTTTGGTGTCTTGTACCGAGTGCTGGCGGTCTACCTACCGAGCAGGAAAAGGCCCAACACTTGGGCAAAATAACCCCATTTGGCAAAGTTAGGTCTTGGCATTTTCACTGTATGTGGCCTATGGGAAACTTCCCATTCTTTCTGTAATCGTTTTTCCTTTGGTTTGGTGTCTTGTACCGAGTGCTGGCGGTCTACCGAGCAGGAAAAGGCCCAACACTTGGGCAAAATAACCCCATTTGGCAAAGTTAGGTCTTGGCATTTTCGCTCTATGTAGCCTATGGGAAACTTCCCATTCTTTCTGTAGTCGTTTTTCCTTTGGTTTGGTGTCTTGTACCGAGTGCTGGCGGTCTACCGAGCAGGAAAAGGCCCAACACTTGGGCAAAATAACTCCATTTGGCAAAGTTAGATCTTGGCATTTTCGCTCTATGTGGCCTATGGGAATCTTCCAATTCTTTCTGTAATCGTTTTTCCTTTGGTTTGGTGTCTTGTACCGAGTGCCC
>NW_008708301.1:0-3153 GCF_000327385.1 Lottia gigantea | reverse complement strand
TTGGTGGCTTGTACCGAGTGCTGGCGGTCTACCGAGCAGGAAAAGTCCCAACACTTGGGCAAAATAACCCCATTTGGCAAAGTTAGGTCTTGGCATTTTCGCTATATGTGGCCTATAGGAAACTTCCAATCTTTTCTGTAATCATTTTTGCTTTGGTTTGGTGTCTTGTACCGAGTGCTGGCGGTCTACCTAGCAGGAAAAGGTCCAACACTTGGGCAAAATAACCCCATTTGGCAAGTTAGGTCTTGGCATTTTCGATCTATGTGGCCTATGGGAAACTTCCAATTCTTTCTGTAATCGTTTTTCATTTGGTTTGGTGTCTTGTACCGAGTGCTGGCGGTCTACCGAGCAGGAAGAGGCCCAACACTTGGGCAAAATAACCCCATTTGGCAAAGTTAGGTCTTGGCATTTTCGCTCTATGTGGCCTATGGGAAACTTCCAATTCTTTCTGTAATCTTTTTTCCTTTGGTTTGGTGGCTTGTACCGAGTGATGGCGGTCTACCGAGCAGGAAAAGGCCCAACACTTTGGCAAAATAACCCCATTTGGCAGAGTTAGGTCTTGGCATTTTCGCTATAATTGGCCTATAGGAAACTTCCAATCTTTTCTGTAATCATTTTTGCTTTGGTTTGGTGTCTTGTACCGAGTGCTGGCGGTCTACCGAGCAGGAAAAGGTCCAACACTTGGGCAAAATAACCCCATTTGGCAAGTTAGGTCTTGGCATTTTCGATCTATGTGGCCTATGGGAAACTTCCAATTCTTTCTGTAATCGTTTTTCCATTGGGTTGGTGTCTTGTACCGAGTGTTGGCGGTCTACCGAGCAGGAAAAGGCCCAACACTTGGGCAAAATAACCCCATTTGGCAAAGTTAGTTCTTGGCATTTTCGCTCTATGTGGCCTATGAGAAACTTCCAATTCTTTCTGTAATCGTGTTTCGTTTGGTTTGGTGTCTTGTACCGAGAGCTGGCGGTCTACCGAGCAGGAAAAGGCCCAACACTTGGGCAAAATAACCCCATTTGGCAAAGTTAGGTCTTGGCATTTTCGCTCTATTATGCCTATGGGAAACTTCCAATTCTTTCTGTAATCGTTTTTTCTTTTGGATTGGTGTCTTGTACCGAGAGCTGGCGGTCTACCGAGCAGGAAAAGGCCCAACACTTGGGCAAAATAACCCAATTTGGCAAAGTTAGGTCTTGGCATTTTCGCTCTATGTGGCCTATGGGAAACTTCCAATTCTTTCTGTAATCTTTTTTCCTTTGGTTTGGTGGCTTGTACCGAGTGCTGGCGGTCTACCGAGCAGGAAAAGGCCCAACACTTGGGCAAAATAACCCCATTTGGCAAAGTTAGGTCTTGGCATTTTCGCTCACTATGGCCTATAGGAAACTTCCAGTTCTTTCTGTAATCTTTTTTCCTTTGGTTTGGTGGCTTGTACCGAGTGCTGGCGGTCTACCGAGCAGGAAAAGGCCCAACACTTGGGCAAAATAACCCCATTTGGCAAAGTTAGGTCTTGGCATTTTCGCTCTATGTGGCCTATGGGAAACTTCCAATTCTTTCTGTAATCGTTTTTCCTTTGGTTTGGTGTCTTGTACCGAGTGTTGGCGGTCTACCGAGCAGGAAAAGGCCCAACACTTGGGAAAAATAACCCCATTTGGCAAAGTTAGGTCTTGGCATTTTCGCTATATGTGGCCTATAGGAAACTTCCAATCTTTTCTGTAATCATTTTTGCTTTGGTTTCGTGTCTTGTACCGAGTGCTGGCGGTCTACCTAGCAGGAAAAGGTCCAACACTTGGGCAAAATAACCGCATTTGGCAAGTTAGGTCTTGGCATTTTCGATCTATGTGGCCTATGGGAAACTTCCAATTCTTTCTGTAATCGTTTATCATTTGGTTTGGTGTCTTGTACCGAGTGCTGGCGGTCTACCGAGCAGGAAAAGGCCCAACACTTGGGCAAAATAACCCCATTTGTCAAAGTTAGGTCTTGGCATTTTCGCTCTATGTGGCCTATGGTTAACTTCCCATTCTTTCTGTAATCGTTTTTCCTTTGGTTTGGTGTCTTCTACCGAGTGCTGGCGGTCTACCGAGCAGGAAAAGGCCCAACACTTGGGCAAAATAACCCCATTTGGCAAAGTTAGATCTTGGCATTTTCGCTCTATGTGGCCAATGGGAATCTTCCAATTCTTTCTGTAATCGTTTTTCCTTTGGTTTGGTGTCTTCTACCGAGTGCTGGCGGTCTACCTACCGAGCAGGAAAAGGCCCAACACTTGGGCAAAATAACCCAATTTGGCAAAGTTAGGTCTTGGCATTTTCGCTCTATGTGGCCTATGGGAAACTTCCAATTCTTTCTGTAATCGTTTTTCCTTTGGTTTGGTGTCTTGTACCGAGTGCTGGCGGTCTACCGAGCAGGAAAAGGCCCAACACTTGGGCAAAATAACCCCATTTGGCAAAGTTAGGTCTTGGCATTTTCGCTCTATGTGGCCTATGGGAAACTTCCAATTCTTTCTGTAATCGTTTTTCCTTTGGTTTGGTGTCTTGTACCGAGTGCTGACGGTCTAACGAGCAGGAAAAGGCCCAACACTTGGGCAAAATAACCCCATTTGGCAAAGTTAGGTCTTGGCATTTTCGCTCTATTATGCCTAGGGGAAACTTCCAATTCTTTCTGTAATCTTTTTTCCTTTGGTTTGGTGGCTTGTACCGAGTGCTGGCGGTCTACCGAGCAGGAAAAGGCCCAACACTTGGGCAAAATAACCCATTTGGCAAAGTTAGGTCTTGGCATTTTCGCTCTCTGTGGCCTATAGGAAACTTCCAATTCTTTCTGTAATCGTTTTATCTTTGGTTTGGTGTCTTGTACCGAGTGCTGGCGGTCTAACGAGCAGGAAAAGACCCAACACTTGGGCAAAATAATCCCATTTGTCAAAGTTAGGTCTTGGCATTTTCGCTCTATGTGGCCTATGGGAAACTTCCAATTCTTTCTGTAATCGTTTTTCCTTTGGTTTGGTGTCTTGTACCGAGAGCTGGGGGTCTACCGAGCAGGAAAAGGCCCAACACTTGGGCAAAATAACCCCATTTGGCAAAGTTAGGTCTTAGCAATTTCACTCTATGTGGCCTAAGGGAAACTTCCCATTCTTTCTGTAATCGTTTTTCCTTTGGTTTGGTGTCTGTA
>NW_008708300.1:0-1003 GCF_000327385.1 Lottia gigantea | reverse complement strand
CCATTCGTCATACTAAACATGTCAAAGCCCGTATTCGATATACAATGTTAGCCTACGTACAGGTGGTTACCGAGCATTTCACGTCAATGATACCTTTGTAACCAGAAAAAAACGTATTCTAAACTGCATTGAATCTAATTGTCAATAATCTTATTTCCTCTTAAATTTTCTTTTATCGTTATCTTTAGGGATGTCATAAGGTTATTGTCAAAATGAATATAAAATCATTAACTTGTTCATTCATATACAAAACATGTTCCTTGAGAATTACCGCAAATAACCTGTTTTGTAATTAAATATTTTATCTAAGCACAAGTTTGTTTGTCTGAACAATTTGCATTGCCTAACTTAAAGAGATACGGGTTTCGGCTAATATATTACAACGGTCAAAAATGTAAGTGGCTAAACCTCGCGATGAACCGGAATGGTGTAAAACAATGTGAACAAATGTACTCTTAAAGCTTTGTTATTAGCGAATAGAACAGTATTCCATGAAACAATCTGTCTTCTGTGGCACAAACGGTTTTCCATAGAGAACAAAGAGTGACCTAATCTTAAAATCAATTTACTTCCTTGCATTTATTTTTGTGATATCGTTTAGGGATCTTCTGACGTGTGAGTCATCTCCGTAATTCTCCAGAAATACGAACAATGACTAGATTTGTTTTCAAACGTTATTTTTATAACCACGATCAGAAATTGAAAGTAGTTATTTCCTTAGAAAAGTCATCAAATATTTTCCTGCAATTATTATACCGTGATTGTAAAAATTGAATTCTAGGAATTATATATAGATATACGAGGAAATAAAAAACCGGATGTCCTTAATTCAAATTTCGTAGAATAATAGATAATGACGAATGCTGTATGATCACAGCATTTGACCCATATCCTGGCATAGGTCAAGAAAATACCTTCGGTCAAACACGATAAACAGGAGAAAGGTTTATGTCACTATAAGGTAATAGCAGGAAAACACTATATTTTACTGTAAGGTACTATC
>NW_008708299.1:0-1004 GCF_000327385.1 Lottia gigantea | reverse complement strand
TATCCAAACAGTATCGTCATTCATGATTGTTATATTGCTTTATATTGTTACAGATTGTCCAATACCTCTGGTATATCCAAACAGTATCGTCATTCATGATTGTTATATTGCTTTATATTGTTACAGAATGTCCAATACCTCTGGTATATCCAAACAGTATCGTCATTCATGATTGTTATATTGCTTTATATTGTTACAGATTGCCCAATACCTCTGGTATATCCAAACAGTATCGTCATTCATGATTGTTATATTGCTTTATGTTGTTACAGATTGTCCAATACCTCTGGTATATCCAAACAGTATCGTCATTCATGATTGTTATATTGCTTTATAGTGTTACAGATTGTCCAATACCTCTGGTATATCCAAACAGTATCGTCATTCATGATCGTTATATTGCTTTATGTTGTTACAGATTGTCCAATACCTCTGGTATATCCAAACAGTATCGTCATTCATGATTGTTATATTGCTTTATATTGTTACAGATTGTCCAATACCTCTGGTATATCCAAACAGTATCGTCATTCATGATTGTTATATTGCTTTATGTTGTTACAGATTGTCCAATACCTCTGGTATATCCAAACAGTATCGTCATTCATGATTGTTATATTGCTTTATATTGTTACAGATTGTCCAATACCTCTGGTATATCCAAACAGTATCGTCATTCATGATTGTTATATTGCTTTATATTGTTACAGATTGTCCAATACCTCTGGTATATCCAAACAGTATCGTCATTCATGATTGTTATATTGCTTTATATTGTTACAGATTGTCCAATACCTCTGGTATATCCAAACAGTATCGTCATTCATGATTGTTATATTGCTTTATATTGTTACAGAATGTCCAATACCTCTGGTATATCCAAACAGTATCGTCATTCATGATTGTTATATTGCTTTATATTGTTACAGATTGTCCAATACCTCTGGTATATCCAAACAGTATCGTCATTCATGATTGTTATATTGCTTTATGTTGTTACAGAT
>NW_008708298.1:0-1004 GCF_000327385.1 Lottia gigantea | reverse complement strand
TTAATTCCACAAGTGTCAAATAATTTAAATAAACAAAGACTGGTTCCTGTAAGCATTTATCTTATAGCAACCGTTACTATGGGGGCAGGGCTTATTAGCCTAAGGCTCGGTTTTAATCATCTTGATGATGCTGGATGTGAGTCTAGCAACCGTTACTATGGGGTAGGGCTTATTATGCTCAGTTTCTGTCATCTTGATGATGTTGGATGTATGCCAAGCAACCGTTACTATGTGGACAGGGTTTATTATGCTCAGTTTCTGTCATCTTGATGATGCTGGATGTGAGCCTAGCAAACGTTACTACGGGGTAGGGCTTATTATGCTCAGTTTCTGTCATCTTGATGATGTTGGATGTATGCCAAGCAACCGTTACTACGGGGTAGGGCTTATTATGCTCAGTTTCTGTCATCTTGATGATGCTGGATGTGAGCCTAGCAAACGTTACTACGGGGTAGGGCTTATTATGCTCAGTTTCTGTCATCTTGATGATGCTGGATGTGAGTCTAGCAACCGTTACTACGGGGTAGGGCTTATTATGCTCAGTTTCTGTCATCTTGATGATGCTGGATGTGAGCCTAGCAAACGTTACTACGGGGTAGGGCTTATTATGCTCAGTTTCTGTCATCTTGATGATGCTGGATGTGAGTCTAGCAACCGTTACTACGGGGTAGGGCTTATTATGCTCAGTTTCTGTCATCTTGATGATGTTGGATGTATGCCAAGCAACCGTTACTATGTGGACAGGGTTTATTATGCTCAGTTTCTGTCATCTTGATGATGTTGGATGTGTAACTGGCAACTGTTACTATGCGGATGAGGCCATCTTTATGTTGGATATAGGATTTCCAACCGTTACTATTCACTCACGGTTATTCTCAGGAATAAACAAAAGCCGTATGAATTTCATTAAGGCTTTATTGTGACTTGATAATCTAACCTACACAGTGAAACATGACTGANAAATATTTCTACAACATAAAAAGTAAGAAATCAGAAATATACAA
>NW_008708297.1:0-1026 GCF_000327385.1 Lottia gigantea | reverse complement strand
GTCATATAGGTGAAAGAATGTCTCCAAATCTATTTCTCATAGATAAAATATTGCTGATAGTTTGAATAAGATTAAAGTGAATGGTTTTGATTGGCTGGAATATGCTCTTCTTCAAAACTTACAATTTGTCCTTTTTTACACCTGATCTTCCCTGATGATCCAAGAAGCATATGAACCAATAAAAGATAGTCTTCCAGGTGTATGAATGAAAAAAACGTGTAATGATCAGATCTCAACCAGTATAGGCTGGTTATTTTCTGATCAATTTAGTTGTAGATCTCCCCTTTTCTCCTTGCCTTCCATTCAGTGATATATAAATAAACCAAGTCCTTACGATCCTAACCGCAAAACAAACCTGAAATCCAAAACAATATATTGGTGAAACATTAGTAGCAACTAATGGGCTTTTCACATGAGGAAGTATATCAATAATATGTGAGTAAGTATTTCATAATGAAAGTGGTATCAGGTGTCTAGAAGAGTAAGTATTTCATAATGAAAGTGGTATCAGGTGTCTAGAAGAGTAAGTATTTCATAATGAAAGTGGTATCAGGTGTCTAGAAGAGTAAGTATTTCATAATGAAAGTAGTATCAGGTGTCTAGAAGAGTAAGTATTTCATAATGAAAGTGGTATCAGGTGTCTAGAAGAGTAAGTATTTCATAATGAAAGTAGTATCAGGTGTCTAGAAGAGTAAGTATTTCATAATGAAAGTGGTATCAGGTGTCTAGAAGAGTAAGCATATCCTGCTTGATGCCACGTAACTCTGTAGGTAATTAATCTTAGTTCTCTTTCAACTTCTACTCAATCTGGGCAAAACTTCAAAAAAACAGGAAACCTAACACAAATAAACGAGCTGGTAGTCGACAGAAAGGTGAAAGGTTGCGTTTCTTTCTACTTTCGCTTTGTTGTAAGTTATAAATCATGTAATTTCATCGAGGCGTCAAACAGACCATTCCTTATTCTTTAGAAGTTTGAAATGTCAATTCTAGCTAGGTGTTAAAGGTGGGGTGAATATTTTTGGTATT
>NW_008708296.1:0-1005 GCF_000327385.1 Lottia gigantea | reverse complement strand
TATCAGTATGGGACCTATATAAATGATCATAACTAGGAATTACTCATGAGTATAATAATCATTAAGGGCAGTGGTTCTTAACTTTTTTTTAGCCTTCACACCCCTGGAGCAATCACCTGAAACTTTCACACCCCCAAAAATTGTTTCATCCATATTTCCAGCATGTGATGATGTGAGGTGCTCTCTCAACTCAAAATAAAATCTTCTCCTACACCAGTTGGCCACACCCCTGACACCCTAGTCCCACACCCCTGACACCCTAGTCCCACACCCCTGACACCCTAGTCCCACCCTGACACCCTAGTCCCACACCCCTGACACCCTAGTCCCACACCGCCAGGGGGTGAAAACACCCCAGATTGGGAACCGGGGATTTAGGGTTTCGAGAACATACAGGAATGGATAATTTGTTGAGTTTGTTAGAAGCAAATCTACAACTATTGCAACATTTCAGTACCGTATATGTCTAAAAAAAATCTTGTTGAATTAATAACATATTTTACAAAATTCACAATGTTTCAAAACTATTTCGATATTTTGGTAACTATGGATATAAAGACCACCATAACTTCTGAGTATATTATTTATCAAATTAAAAGCACAAATAACTTGAGTAGCAAAAAGGATTTATAATTCGTTCAGTTAGAACACGATAATTTCACAGCCAACTTGTCATTGAAGTAGCTAAATTTTACAACTCACTGACTGTCAATAGTTTATTTCAAATATTGAAACGATTTTATCTTCTTCGCTACAAAATAGATTTAAGCTTTAACATATATTTCTCTCAGATCATTGCGAAAATAAAATGGAGGTTTACATTCTACTATTCTGCTCCTGAATTTGTTTTTGAAATGAAATTGCAGTTTTATGTCTGGCTTTTCTCTACCTTATTGGATTAATGAAATGAAATTGAGTTTTACATCCTCTTTATCTGCCTGTTAGGAATAATGATGGAACACAATACACAATACACTATGTAATCTCCAGAAGGATGCTGATCCA
>NW_008708295.1:0-1005 GCF_000327385.1 Lottia gigantea | reverse complement strand
GTTTCATTACAATTTATCAAAAACTTTCGTCCATCCATGAGCCACTGAAATTCAGTTCATTGAGTAACTTGATAAATTACTGAACTATAGCTGGTAAATTGTTCTAAATAGCTGGTAAATTGTTCTAAATTGCTGGCAAATTGTTCTGAATAGCTGGTAAATTGTTCTAGATAGCTGGTACATTGTTCTAGATAGCTGGTTAATTGTTCTAGATAACTGGAAAATTGTTCTAGATAGCTGGTTAATTGTTCTAGATAACTGGAAAATTGTTCTGAATAGCTGATGCATGGTTCTGATGAATAGCTGGTAAATTGTTCTGAATAGCGGGTAAATTGTTCTAAATAGCTAGTAAATTGTTCTGAATAGCGGGTAAAATGTTCTGAATAGCTGGTAAATTGTTCTGAATAGTTGGTAAATTGTTCTGAAATGGTGAATTATCCTGAATAGCTGGTAAATTGTTCTGAATAGCCGGTAAATTCTGCTAGGTAACTGGTAAATTGTTCTGAATAGCAGGTAAATTGTCCTGAATAGCTGGTAAATTGTTCTGAATAGCTGGTAAATTGTGCTAGGTAGCTGGTAAATAAAATGTTCTGAATAGCTGGTAAATTGTCCTGAATAGCTGGTAAATTGTCATGAATAGCTGATAAATTGTTATGAATAGCTGGTAAATTGTTATGAATAGCTGATAAATTGTTATGAATAGCTGGTATAATGTTATGAATAGCTGGTAAATTGTTCTGAATAGCTGGCAAATTATTCTGAATAGCTGGCAAATTGTTCTGAATAGTTGGTAAATTGTTCTGAATTGGTGAATTATCCTGAATAGCTGGTAAATTGTTATGAATAGCTGGTATATTGTTATGAATAGCTGATAAATTGTTATGAATAGATGGTATATTGTTATGATTAGCTGATAAATTGTTATGAATAGCTGGTAAATTGTTCTGAATATTTGGTAAATTGTCCTGAATAGCTGGTAAATTGTTCTGAATAGCTGATAAATTG
>NW_008708294.1:0-1005 GCF_000327385.1 Lottia gigantea | reverse complement strand
TTACAGTATAGAGCTCTAGTTAGACATGTCTGGTAAATACAACCAAATTAACAGTATAGAGTTCTAGTTAGACATGTCTGGTAAATACAACCAAATTAACAGTATAGAGTTCTAGTTAGACATGACTGGTATATACAATCAAATTAACAGTATATAGCTCTAGTTAGACATGTCTGGTATATACAATCAAATTAACAGTATATAGCTCTAGTTAGACATGTCTGGTATATACAACCAAATTAACAGTATAGAGTTCTAGTCAGACATGTCTGGTAAATACAACCAAATTAACAGTATAGAGTTCTAGACAGACATGTCTGGTAAATACAACCAAATTAACAGTATAGAGCTCTAGTTAGACATGTCTGGTAAATACAACCAAATTAACAGTATAGAGTTCTAGTCAGACATGTCTGGTAAATACAACCAAATTAACAGTATAGAGTTCTAGTCAGACATGTCTGGTATATACAACCAAATTAACAGTATAGAGTTCTAGTCAGACATGTCTGGTATATACAATCAAATTAACAGTATATAGCTCTAGTTAGACATGTCTGGTATATACAACCAAATTAACAGTATAGAGTTCTAGTCAGACATGTCTGGTAAATACAACCAAATTAACAGTATAGAGTTCTAGTCAGACATGTCTGGTATATACAATCAAATTAACAGTATATAGCTCTAGTTAGACATGTCTGGTATATACAACCAAATTAACAGTATAGAGTTCTAGTCAGACATGTCTGGTAAATACAACCAAATTAACAGTATAGAGTTCTAGACAGACATGTCTGGTAAATACAACCAAATTAACAGTATAGAGCTCTAGTTAGACATGTCTGGTAAATACAACCAAATTAACAGTATAGAGTTCTAGTCAGACATGACTGGTAAATACAATCAAATTAACAGTATAGAGCTCTAGTTAGACATGTCTGGTAAATACAACCAAATTAACAGTATAGAGTTCTAGTCAGACATGTCTGGTAAATACAACCA
>NW_008708293.1:7472-8922 GCF_000327385.1 Lottia gigantea | reverse complement strand
ATACGCATGGCTTCGCACATTCCATTTGAATGAGACAAAAGTGGTTTTGTCAAGTAGTAATTGATTGATTTCTAATAATAAAAAAATAAACCAGAGTCATACGTTAGCAGTCCTTCGTTCACTATTGATTCGGCTTCATAGGAAAAATGATGTAAGAACTAGCAGGCAAAAGCAGGTATTTGGCTCAGTGAGACAGATTGTATTACTCACGCGTGGATTCTATATTGAAAATGCTACTGATCGTTGTTATGTTCGCCGTTAACTCTCTAGTAGCGTTTGGAGGTGGAAACCAATGCTTTCAACAGGACGACCTACCAAATATGTTTAAAAATTGGGAATTTATACATCCACCTTTTAAGTCGGTTACATCTCTGGGTCCAATAGATTGTGCCAGGCAGTGCAAACTTCATACATTATGCTATTTTGTAAACTTCAATATCGAAACATTAAATTGTTCTCTTATTTCTGACACGGGTGGGTATAGCCGTCTTAACCCAGTGAGTGTGATGATATATGTTAAATCCTGGAACGAAAACATACTACGTACCTGCAAAAATCATCAATGTCCAAATAACACTGTCTGTAAGGAGAATAACTGCCAACCAATAGGACGTACTGGAATACCTCAAGTGCCAAACATAAATGTTAATTCTTTTACGAGCAAAGATTTATGGGATTTTAATGAGATGGTCGAGTACGCCTGTATTCGAGGTCGCTTCGCTGCAACGAATGTCACGTGCAATTCAAACGGCTTTTGGAGTAACGTGGATTGTATACAATACACTAAGTGTGGCGATACACGACTGTGTTCTGAAATGCAAAGCAAAGACTTCTGGCTTTACTTAAGTACCTTCAACTCATGGCGAAAAGTTTTCTGCAGCTTTACAGGCATATCTAATGCTGCTATGTACATATCTCTTCCAGAATATAACACTGCATCAACGCCTATTTACACAAGAAACGGTAACTCCTGTTAACTGATAGAGACTACAGACCCAAGTACATTCTATGGTTATATGGGTTATACTGATTTTCAAAAAATAAGAAATATTATAAGTCGTAAAATAAAAACGACAGGGAAGATGTATGCCAATTCATCCTTCTCCTTGCAAGATTATGGACGAGCTGGCGACTGTTATGCTGGAAATGATAGTGATGTTTGTGGAGTCATTGGTCACTTTATCATCGACCTCCGGGGGACAGGATTTAAAATCAACTCTACAGCCAAGTGGAAAACTTGGGGGACAGATGGAGTAATACAAAATATAACATGGTCAGATGATGGTCGAGTAATTGAAGGGTGGATAAATATACATTCATGTACACTTTTCGTAACTACATGTTGTCTGTTAACTTTCATTCTTAATGGCGGTTGAAATGATAATAACCGTGTTTGCAGGTTGGAGTTCCGCCACGTTCACAAGAACAGTTGCTGAAATCATCGTCAGTA
>NW_008708293.1:0-999 GCF_000327385.1 Lottia gigantea | reverse complement strand
CGCCTTAAACAACGCAGTAAATTTATATTTACTCGATATTTTATTGAGCGTTTGACTCAATGCCTTTAACTTAAAGGTCTTATTATTTATTCTTCAGATATTGGTGATGTTGAGGTAAAGTTAGAAATGTTTTGTGAAAGAAAGGTTTTGTACAATTGAATACTCGGATTTTATTTATTACTCCAAATCATGGATCGCATACTTATCCCTTCCATATCACTGTCAGTATTAAGTGTCCTAAATATTGCTTGAAAGTTCCCGATTTTCCCCGATCGGTTACAGTGGGGTTTCAAACCTTCCTGGGTGAAATAGGTAAGGGGGTGGGGGGGGGGGGGGCTCATTATATGGGGTAGTAAAATAGGCCTATAAATTTAAATGAGGCTAGGATCTCGTAAAACTCAATAATATGTCCCTTCAAACTCAGCATCGCCACATCCGTCCGCCGTAACCCCGATAAGTGTTAACGCCCTAGTCATTTGCCGACGTCACCATGATGGACACGTGACCCATCACCCACATACACATCACCCGGATAATCACCATCACAACAGCCACGCCGGTAGAGCTGCTGGCGACTCTTGCTCGGTGAATTCTGATTGTGACTGTCCACATGGATTTGTTGCTGATTGTATGTCACCATGATGGACACGTGACCCATCACCCACATACACACCATCCGGATAATCACCATTACGCCCTAGTCATTTTTAAAGGAATAATGCAATAACGAATCGTATTGCCAAAAAACTATTGTCACATGGCTAACATATTTGACCTACACATAGTGTTCTATAGATAAGGAACGAGCCAAAAAATACGTCAGCATTAATCAAAACACATTGCATTTTTCTCTGTCTTATCACTAGTAATATGTATAAAAATCTGAAACACCACTGGCTTCAGTAATATTTTATTACGAACTCTAATATGAAGTTACTTATTTGCTTAGCGCTTTGTATAGGTAAGAATTTTGATCCACTTTGTTACTAAATATATGCG
>NW_008708292.1:0-1006 GCF_000327385.1 Lottia gigantea | reverse complement strand
TTATTAGACAGGGGATATTGGGGACATTCCTTTATTTTGAAATGTAAGATTTAGACTTTTTCCCTCTTTTTTGAGATTTTGGGTGGCCCTGAAAAGGGCCGTTTTTTTGTGTATTCTAAATAAATCGCTAGATTTATTTGGATGCAGCCTTCTCGGATTTCTTGGGTAAGAGAACGGCTTGGATGTTGGGGAGGACACCACCTTGAGCGATGGTTACTCCGGACAACAGCTTGTTCAATTCCTCGTCATTTCGGATAGCCAACTGTAAATGTCTTGGAATGATTCTGGATTTCTTGTTGTCACGGGCAGCGTTACCAGCCAACTCGAGAACTTCAGCAGCCAAATATTCCAAAACAGCGGCTAAGTAGACTGGGGCACCAGCTCCGACTCGCTCGGCATAGTTTCCCTTTCTCAACAGACGGTGGATACGACCGACAGGGAACTGTAATCCAGCCCGGGATGATCGGGTCTTGCTCTTTCCCTTTACTTTTCCTCCTTTTCCTCGTCCAGACATGATGTGAATTTAGTTAGTGAGACGGTGTCGTCGTGCGAAAGTCTAGTAACTGAATGAAGCGAACGCGACGACTAAAAACACTATTTATACTCGAAAATGGAGTCGAAAACTACGGTGCTCACTATCAAGTCCGCGCTATTTCACGAGAAAAGCTTTCGATCCTATTTTTCGACTCCATTTTCGAGTATAAAAGGAAAATTTCGCGCGTGTTCACTACCTACCTACCGTGTTCACTACTCACTTGACTGTTAGACACCGCACTGTCCACATCACGTTAGTACTCTAAATTCAACATGCCGCCAAAGGTTTCTGCCAAAGGGGCTAAGAAAGCCGGAAAAGCAAAGGCCGCACGTAGCGGAGACAAGAAGAAGAAACGACGACGAAAGGAGTCTTACAGCATCTAAATCTACAAAGTGCTGAAACAAGTCCACCCCGACACTGGAGTCAGCAGCAAAGCTATGTCTATCATGAACAGTTTCGTCAACGACATTT
>NW_008708291.1:7310-8922 GCF_000327385.1 Lottia gigantea | reverse complement strand
TTAGAAAAATGAATTGATTTTGTGCATTCTGACAATATTTTGGAGAAAAAATGTAGACATTTAGATTTGTTGAAAATAAAGTGGGGGTACCACTTTGTTGGGGGGACAAATGCCCCCCCCCCCTCCCCTGTACCCCGACTGTACCCCCACTGGCGCCGCCACTGCATGTTTCGGCAAGTTTTTGAAACGAAACTTTCCAGTTCCCAACCACCGTCAACAAGTAAAGTGGATTTTTTTTTTCGATCGCAGTATTTCACTTACAGACTTTCAACTAGTCCACCATATTGTAGATAGAAATAAAATAATTTTATGATTACTATAAATGTTTTAGGAGGTGTTTGTATTGATATCTTATTGTTTATAACTAATAGTTATATATTCAATGGTAATAAATCATCATGGGTCACACCGACCTCGATTTATCTCGAAATAAATGTTCTGAATTAGGTTGGGTCCTTGACAAATGTAGTTCCACAGATATTACAAAATTATAGAAATTGAATTTCAGATATGAATACATTGTACAATTGTTTTATAAAACTGAGCAGTGTCCACCTGACTAATATTCTGTGCCCCAGTAAGAGTAAGCATATCCAACAAATTTCATAAATTCAGTATTTGCCACCTTACTTATATATTAAATAAACTAAAATATTATGTTTAAGTACGTTTCTATTTGTGAACTGGAAAGTTTAAGAACTGTCCGCTGCGTTAGATCATTGGTCTAACATATCTTATGAAAAAGTTATCGAAGCAAAGAAACCTTTCACATTTTGTTTAATCGTGTTTTTTCTGTAGGGTTATAAATTTCTCTCTTTTGATTTAAAGCAATAAAAAAATTGGAAGTTCGATAAAAATGTAATTCTTATCAGTCAGAGACAGCTGTCCACTTCCATCTGGCATTTTCCTAAACCTTACTCCAAATAAAACAAAAGATACCTTTTATAAAAACAAAAGCAATACTGTTTAAAGTCAAGTGTTTGGACCTTGGTTAACAAATAAGGCCATATCTTGAAGATTAGGCGGGAAAATATCGTCTGGTCCAGGTGTCGTCAAATAACGTTTATGAAAGACTTGATTTTATATTTCCAGTAAGAATCTAACGAATTTGATGATATTGTATTATGTTGATACATCCCTATACTAATGAATATTATGTCCGAATCAAGTTTCTTCAACCAATCCAAATACATTTTGTTATACTTATACTGGTAACTTGAGATGGCGAACAACGACAGTTGAATTTGAATAAAGTTAAGACTTCAAAATTTCAGGAATCTTGTATGCGAGAAGAGGTGGAGCATAAGGATTTCGGGATATTCCATCTAGTGGGGTAACGCAACTCTTATAGAGAGACTGCAATATCTGTTAAGGCTTTGGGCAAAAGGAAAAACATCACTCATTTGGTATGTTGAGATGTTTGGATTTGTTCTATGTATAACACCATAATGTATAATTGCAAAAATGTTGTGAAGGAAACAATGAAAGCCCTACAGTTTAATATTGTGCAATATAAAGAAGGAAGAAATTGAGATATCCAGGGACATATGGTAGAATGTAAACAGAACTGACTCTCANATACATTTCAAAACAGATTACAGGGATTTTATAT
>NW_008708291.1:0-1345 GCF_000327385.1 Lottia gigantea | reverse complement strand
TGTGTTCAGTCACGCGTACACACGCGTTATCTTTCGTTAGTTTGTGCCTGACCCTAGTATTTTGAGAGGTCAGACACGCGATGCTTATCAGGCTTGAGCTAAAAGATAAATGATAATAACTTTTTATAACCTAGTCCATTGTTCTGTGGAACAAAACAAAGGGAGGACCTTCGACACCCTTTAAAATGATTTAGATTCAACTTGATGCCACGGCGGGTGACCACGTGCTGTCACGTTCACGAAAAAACAGGTGTTGGTTTTTTGTTGGTGGAAGAATAATACAGAAGAAAATAATTCTTTGGTTAAATTTGGTAATGTTCACTCATGGTTGAATGAATCAATTATTTGTAGAAATTATATTATTAGAAGGCGGATTCAATCAATTTTTATTTCATATTTAGCTTTTAAGTCGTAAAAATGTCTCCGATTTCGAATTGTCAGTGAACAAAAAAGATATAGGGCTATAATTTTGTGTTATTTTAATATTTGGTCTCTCAATAATTTGATATTAAAAATATCTTTTTGTAATGAATTTGAAATAGAAAATCGCTATTAGTTATTAGAGCAATAAAAAAGTCATCTTTAACAATTGCATTCATTGTCACTGGACTAAACTTTATGACAAAGATGGATACATAGTTGGATACATAGTTGGATACATAGTTGGATACATAGTAGGATACATAGTTGGATGCATAGTTGGATACATAGTTGGATACATAGTTGGATACATAGTTGGATACATAGTTGGATGCATAGTTGGATACATAGTTGGATGCATAGTTGGATACATAGTAGGATACATAGTTGGATACATAGTTGTAAGTATCATCATTCAACAGTATAAAATATTAAAATTAAATAACTGGAGAATGGGTGGAGAAATTATTAAATTAAAAATGTGATAGAGGGGGACTTTAATGTATCGTTAAATTAAATTGCTGAATTATCAGAGGCTAATCTTGTTCGATAAACGTCTCTTGAACGGATTTTACTGTTTTGTTTACAACAAATTATTTAACAATATTTAAGCTTTATGTGAAATTTAGAGACTTAATGTAGGAAGCAATTGCTCCTTTGAATTTTAGCAGAATTTAGCACTGTTATGAATTATTCTATCCCCTGTGTTCCGAATTTATCCAAAGTCTGGTGACCTTGAATAAGTCATCTTTCCTCTTTATTTCAGTCGACTCAACCGTAATCCAGGAAAGATCAATGCCAAGAGGTTTGGCCAATGACCAGCTGGTAGAAAGGAACTTCGTGATCCGGAGTTGTTATCCTTGTACAAAATTGTCGTTCCGTCCTTTTTTTCAAAAGCATACAATAACACCGACATAAGGGGTTC
>NW_008708290.1:311984-313355 GCF_000327385.1 Lottia gigantea | reverse complement strand
TGAATTCTTTACAGGCTGCGCCAACGAGAAATCGAGAGACGTCAAAGCGAGGAAAGAGTCGAGAAAGCGAGGGTAAAAAAAGGCGAGGAAAAAGGCGAGAAGACGAGGACATTTTTCGTCGCTTTCTCGCCTTTTTCCATGTCTTGTTTTACCCTCGCCTTTTCGCCTCTTTTCTCGCCTTTTTTCTCGCTTTCTCGTGGGCGAGAAATCTAGTTTCCTTGCTTTCTCGTGGGCGTGAAGTCGAGTGTAGATATGGCCACAGTCGGCTTCCATACAAGGACGAACCTTATTAAAAATGAAAAATATTTAGTATGAGTTATTGCCCTTGTTCTTGAAAACGCGTATAATTTTTAACCTGTAAACATCCTAGAAGGAACAATTCTTGACAGATTTTGACGAAACTTGGTGTGAGTGTTTTTTATCGTTTTATAGGATTAATCCTATTGAAAATCAGAAAAATCGAAAAATATTGAGTATGAGTAATTGCCCTTGTTCTTGAAAATGCTTTCAATTGTTAGCTCGTAAACACTCTAGAAGGCACGATTCTTCAAAAGTTCACAAGAATTGTATGACTGAAGGTTGAATATTTCA
This sequence comes from Lottia gigantea, assembly GCF_000327385.1. NCBI lineage: Eukaryota > Metazoa > Mollusca > Gastropoda > Lottiidae > Lottia > Lottia gigantea. The sequence continues at coordinate 312,764 of NW_008708290.1, read as the reverse complement.
TACTGCTGATTGTTACTGTACTGCCAAATATTTAAATTCCAAAACAAAACTGTCCGTGGGCGTATATTACCTTGCCTGCAAGCTCTCATCTATGTTCTGAGCGACTGAGCGCTTATTCTGACATATAAAATTAACAGGATCATAGGATGGATGAATTTGAACCCCCTTTGGAAAATATTTAACATCATCGGGAATAATATTTCTGGATGATTACTAAATGGGTTATTTTAGTAAGGATACATTTATATAACTTCACAAATTTTATTTACAAAGAGTTTGACTAAACATTTTCCGTGACTTCTTCCTCCAGGTGCACTTACTTTTGACGCATATGTTGTGTAAACATGCACCGGTGTCTAGTATCTATTCAAAATCCTCAATCTAATCATGCCAACAAATTACTGTATGTTATTTATTTTTTTACAAATTATTGAAGACTATAGCACTTTATTCGGAGTTATACCGAGGTCGAATATCACATTTGGTTACATTTTACGAAACGAAATTTAGGAGGAAGAAGACGGATGTAATTCTGATGATCGTACAATTTCAGTGTCGCTATACATCAGCGATGTTGCATGTAGATTAGAGTCCAGGATGTTGCACATGTCTACATCTTTCAATTAGTGGATAACACATATTCACCATATTCACATTCAGCAATAATCACTAGTAGTTTCATGACAATGATTGTCACAATGATGATCATCTACCGCGAATATGTGGCATATTGTCAGGAAAATGCGAACTTGGAGATTCGTAAGCAATAAAGTATTGATG
>NW_008708290.1:309883-311934 GCF_000327385.1 Lottia gigantea | reverse complement strand
CAGGTATACATGTACATATAAATATCACTAACATTCGAAATGTATGACATTCCTGTCTTATTTAACTCATCTACAGTAACCACTGTATTAAACAGTAATTCATTTGTTTCAAAATGGCTTATACAGAAACAAAACCACGGGTACCAATTGCTGCTATGTATACACCTCCAGGACCGTGCTACAGTCTACCATCTCTTACAGGAGGAACCAGTCACGATCCCAGAAGCGGTCATAATAAACAACCAGCCTACTCTTTTGGGGTTAAGCATGGGAAATTCGTCGACGATTGCAGTCCAGGACCTTGTTATCTACCCGATTCAAAAATATCGAGAAGTGGAAAGGATGGAACTCCACATTATTCTCTCTACAGTAGAAACCAGGGAGCTTCTACCTTTAAAACTCCTGGGGCAGGAGCTTACAGACCAGAAAACTCCGGACCCTCGTCTAAATATCACCACCCAGCTTACAGTTTTGGTAGCCGACCAAGATACAGGAAAAATGACAATACTCCAGCAGCAAATAACTACACTCTACCAGGTATGACCGGAACCACCGTTTTAAGTGGTAAGAAACAAGCTCCATGTTTTTCATTACGTGGAAGACAGAAGACCGGTGCTTTCTCTGAAGATCTTGCCAAAGCACCTGGACCAGGAACCTACAACACAGCCGATCCAAACAACACCAAATCAAAGGCACCATTATACAGTATGACCAGTCGAAACAACATGCCTGGTGATACAACTAAGAAACCAGGACCAGGAGCTCACTCTCCTCAAAATACGTGGACTCATAAGAAGAAGAATCCGGAGTACTCATTTGGTGTTCGTCATAGTCAATACACAACTCCATTGGTAGTTAATGTCCTGGACTAATCATTTATTACAATTCAATATTTATTCTATTCATCCTTGCTCAATTCAATTGCAATTTTTCTTTATCTTTATACGTGTATACTGTAAATAAAACTATAAAATATACATATTTTCTTTTTATACGCTCCTACATGAAATGGGGGGCGTATATTGCCGTCACCTATGTCAGTCCGTCCGTCCACAATTGCTCGTAAACACTCTACAAGACACAATTCTTGACGGATTTTGACAAAACTTGGTTTAAAGAGTGTTCGTTATCACCCAAGGATCAACCCTATTGAAAATTAGAAGAATCGAAAAATATTTAGTATAAGTTATTGCCCTTGTTCTTGAAAACGAAACTTGGCATGGGTGTATGAAGTGTATGACTGAAGGTTGAATATTTCATACTGGTGATTGTTACTGTACTGCTAAATATTTTTATTCAGAATCAAAGCTGCCAGTGGGCGTATATTACCTTGCCTGGCAAGCTATCTTATTTATTCAAACTTCGTTGTTGAAATCGATATACCATACAATTTACTGCTCTTTGGTTGTGTCATCATGAATGATCATATGTAAGCGTAAGTTATGGCAATTATTTTAAAACGTTCGCCGTATCTCGGATAATTAATCTGAATAATGTTTGCTAAATGTGTCATTTAGTCACCCTAGAAGATGACTTAGATTTGAGAATATTAGACCAGTCACTAACATGTAACTCAGACTATCGTAAAGGAAGGAAGTAATACATACGTCCTAACGTTCCAAACAGAACAACGAAACCCGAAATCCCAAAACAACATATCACGCGAGGAAGTACATCATTCATAAGTGAGTAATTATTTCATAGTGAAAAGTGTTATCAGGTGTCTAGAATAGTAAGAATACTCTGTCTTGCGCCATAAAGAAATTATCTATTTAGGGCGATAAATTATTTTGATATAACTTTTAGTTAACATTTTAAAAGGATAGGCCTAAATCGTCTCGACAAAACATTGAATTCTCAAATGACAAAAGGCTCCAAAATATTAAATTCTGTGCGTAGAGAACAAGAAATGCGACTTCCTGTAACTTAAATGAAACCAGACACCGAAACATTATTCATTTTTAAATGCAACACGGCTACTGAAGCATGGTTAGTAAAGGGACATAACAAGTGAAACAAGAAAGAACAAATAATACATGTTATAACTTAGA
>NW_008708290.1:182438-309833 GCF_000327385.1 Lottia gigantea | reverse complement strand
TTATTAATATTATATTTTGTCTTTAGTCTTTAAGGTTAAAAGTTTATTTCTTTTATGTGAAAACGGGGATGTAACGATATCTGTTTAACTGTATTTACTTGTTATCTCCCTTTAATGTACCTCGCATGCGCGCTGTAAAAAGGAAGTTCTCAGTATGTCTTTCTCTAATAAATAACGTTGTAAAAACTCTCTAGTCTTTTCTGACTCACCAACTTAACATACAAGACAACAACGTTACATTGATCAAACTGAATATTGATTTGTCTGAACATTGGTGATATTGATCAAACTGAATATTGATTTATCTGAACCTTGGTGATATTGATCATACTGAATATTGATTTGTCTGAACATTGGTGATATTGATAAAGCTAATTGTTGATTTGTCTTAACATTGGTGATATTGATCAAACTGATTATTGATTTGTCTAAACATTGGTGATATTGATCAAACTGATTATTGATTTGTCTGAACATTGGTGATATTTTTTGATTTGTCTGAACATTGGTGATATTTTTTGATTTGTCTGAATGTTGATTTGTCTGAACATTGGTGATATTGATCAAACTGATTATTGATTTGTCTTAACATTGGTGATATTGATCAAACTGATTATTGATTTGTCGGAACATTGGTGATATTGATCAAACTGATTATTGATTTGTCGGAACATTGGTGATATTTTTTGATTTGTCTGAACATTTGTGATATTGATCAAGCTGAATGTTGATTTGTCTGAACATTGGTGATATTGATCAAACTGATTATTGATTTGTCTGAACATTGGTGATATTGATCAAACTGATTATTGATTTGTCGGAACATTGGTGATATTTATTGATTTATCTGAACATTTGTGATATTGATCAAGCTGAATGTTGATTTATCTGAACATTTGTGATATTGATCAAGCTGAATGTTGATTTGTCTGAACATTGGTGATATTGATCAAACTGATTATTGATTTGTCTGAACATTGGTGATATTCTTTGATTGTCTGAACATTTGTGATATTGATCAAGCTGAATGTTGATTTGTCTGAACATTGGTGATAGTTATAAAGCTAATTGTTGATTTGTCTGAACATTGGTGATATTGATCAAACTAATTATTGATTTGTCTGAACATTGGTGATATCGATCAAACTGATTATTGATTTGTCTGAACATTGATGATATTGATCAAACTGAATGTTGATTTGACTGAACATTGGTGATATTTATTGATTTTTCTGAACATTGCTCATATTGATATACCGAACAATGACCATACATAACTTTAATCCAGTGAATACTGGAACATTGATTTGATTTTGATATTTTGTATTACACAATCATTATAACTATTACAATCATTTTCTAATCTCTTTTATTTTCATTGGTAATCAATTATTAAATATTATGTAACGGTTGGATTGTTACTGTAAATATTGGCGAGATCCTTTTGTATAGATTACAAACTGAATATATCTTCAACAAGATGTCATGATGTAGTTACCAATTGTCTGTATTGATTATCAAGCATTCTCGAATTCGCGTGATTTTGAACTCATCAGATAATATCATATAACTCACTGTTGTGTTTCAAAACACCAATGGTAAATATGCGTTCACTATTTACTTTATCAATTGGATAATTGAGGTGAAAGCGTGATCGCATCCCCTTTTCACAATGATGTTTTTAGCACATACATGTATATGTACAATTGTTTAATAAAAAATATTCACAGAGTGTGTAGACATATTGGGTCTATGGATAGAGTATGTTATAAATGCTAACCTTCTCTTTCAGATTCCTGTGGTCCACCCCCAAATATAACCAGTATGTTAACAGTGATACCTGAGTTGATCGTATCAGGATCTATTGTAAACTATACTTGTCAGTTCAATAGAAGTATAACGTTAACAGCAGTATGTGATTCAAAGATTCAATCAGGTACAAAAGCATAAAGTTTCACATTTTACATTTTTTCTAATGTACTTGCTGAAATTCATTAGGGGAATTGTTTTTAACAGAACCTGGTAATTTGTTTCAAATGTTAATGTTTGGAACGGACCTTGAAGACTGGGCTAGTATATTTTACGACAACAGGACAGACACCTGCAGAAAATCAGATGTGTCATCACAACCAAATATCAACTTTACTATGTATGAGACTGTGGATTTGCAATCCATTTCCGTTACTTTTGGGGCTTTTACTGGTATGTTATCTAATAATGTATGTACATGTGGTTAAGGTATTCAAAAATAAGTTTTCAAGACGCTTACAGCATATTATCAAACGTCAGCTTTACCTGTAAATACAATCCAATCCGTTTGCCTCAGAAACCAATTTAAGCGATAACGGCGTCATAATGTAGTTTGTATAGAATAAAAAAAACTCAAAGTACTAACGATTCGAACCGCAAAACGAAACTCATAAATGAGTAATTTTTTCATTATGAAAAGTGGTATCATGTATCCTTTCACTGTACATGTACATTTTTTCAGGGGCTCGAGGTCCTGTTATTATTAGGCTGGTATCGTCACAAGACCAATCAAACACAACCCATATTATTGGTACCTGTGGTGGTATATTTGAGGATTTGAATGACAATGAAACGATATTTATTGAGTGTTCATCACCTACATATTATGGTTTTGTGATAAATGTCGGCATGGTATTAGAACCCGGTGTTACGGGGTTTATAACAGTTTGTGAGTTCAAGACTGTTGGGAATTTGAGAAATGGTAAAATCATTTCTTATATAACTCTTTGCTCTTAAAATGCAAATATTACATTTATTGTTCTGATCAATTATCTGGCTGATTATAATAAAAAACAGAAAGGAAATCCAAGAAAACATCCTGTATTCTACAATAGTAATATATTCCTTTTTAACAATATGATATAGAGCTGCCATCAAATCTTAAACTCTATATGTAGTGTACACGAATCCTTTTTGTAATTTACAAATGCCTACCTAAGTTTGTCGACTCATACATCGATGACAAAAATTTAGAAATATTGCCAGGTTTCACATTGTTTTATTTCCAGAGGGCTGCTATGGACAACCCAAATTTAGATATGGAGCAGAAATTGAATTGAGGAGCGACACCGTCATCAAATACAGATGTGTTGCTAGTTTTTATTGGTTAGAAAATTGGGAATTTGTCAAATGCTTTGGAAAGAAGTGGTCTGGAAATAATATTGATTGTGCCCAGCGTAAGAATAATATTACTCAGAACTGTCTTTAAAGCTAGCTTAAAATGCGGAGCTAAATAAGCTGCACGCCTCGGCCACATCCAATGCATGATAATGATTAAGGCGAAAGAGGTTTTCTAAATTTTTTCATTTGTATCGGAAACACTGATAGCACCAATTTGCCTCATTCCAGTTTCAATCAGACGTCTGTGGTTCTTGCAATTCTTCTTATACTAAGCGATTGATGACGTCACTAATCGCAATAATTATGCCATATCATGTATAAAAACCTCGCGATTAGTGACGTCATTAAACTCTTAGTTTAAGTGGAATTGCAAGAACCACATCATGTTCAACCCACGCCCCCATTCGTCATCCTTCCTCGTGGTAATACAGATGAGAGAAATTACGTACTCATAGATAAGAATTGTCTAATCAGAATTGGTCCTACTGTCTTGCTTGTAAATTCTCAGCCATTCAAAACGAATCACTCGTTATAGCGCTTTGTTAACGAACGTAAACAAAACGAAAGCAGCTTGTCATTAAATGTTTTGATATATATGGACAGTACAGAATTGAGTAGAGAGAAGATCAAACCTTACATTGGAATATTTTTATTTGGAAAGAATGTGTTCTTATCTGTTCAAATGGGCGGTGGCAAAGCAATGTTGTGTTTTGTTTACATAACCTAATTTCCGTTTTGCCGATCTGATTGATCAGATTTAAATATCACATATCTCATTTCCACGCCCAGAAACCAACCTGTAGCGTTCTTAGTTTAATACGGGTTAATAAGACAATGTCAAAACCCGTACCCGTGATGCGATGCAGGAACCACAGACGTCTGATTGAAAATAGGAATGTTGCAAATTGATGCGCTTTTAGTGTCCCCGATATACGATTTTTAGAAAACCACTTTACAATCCCTTTATTCATAATCTTAAATCTGTCCGCTTTATAGCAATTTCGAAGACGATGTTTAATATCCAAATTATGCATAATGATTGGAATTTATTAAACAGGTGCTGACAACATACAAAACAATCGATCGCCCTACGCACTCTTTGATGAATTTGGAACATTTTTGTAACAATTTAAGAGTTTTCTTCTGTGTAATTTAGGGGATGATTTGATACCGATGCAAGCTTATGACGTCCAAAACAGTTACGCTTTTGATCAGTCTATGGACACATGCCAGAAATTGGAATCGGGGAATATGGAAATAATGGGTGCAGATGCAAAAAATAGAACATTTATAGTTTTATCTGTAACAATTATGTTGTTAGGTTGGTATAAAAAATAATACTGGTTTTTTCTCACCTATTCTATTCGGTCCTGAGCAGTACACAAAACATTCGTAGATTTGCTACAGTGCTGCTGATAGTGATTATTATTATTAAGCTTTCCATGCCCATAAGCACAATTCTCTAAACAAATTTTCTGAACTTGTCTCAAAATGTAGTCATGATAACAAGTCCAACCTCAGTAGAGATTTAGGCTGGAAATAGGTCGGTCTGAAACTCTGAGTAAGACATGAAAAGTGATTCAAATGTTGTTTTCTAATTCCTTTAAACGCATGTTATATCAATCTTCATATTGCGACCACAATGCATTTTCGAACTTCCTTGCCTAAATATTTTATTTACCAGCTGATACAACTTAATTTATCAACACACGATGCTTTTAAAAATGAAAATAGGACAGTTTTAAGTCCCCAGGCTGTAATCATCAATCTAAAAGCCGAAGCTATAATCTTGCTATTAACTCTCACCATTTCTTTTCCATGGCAATTCCATTCGCATCTTTCTTTTGAAACGTAATTAGGCGGACTGGAAATACTAAAATTGTAATAAAATCACAAACTTAAATCAAGGTATTCTTTGTCTAATCACAACTGTATGTAATTTCCTAATTTATATTTATTTATTCTTATTTTTTCAATTAAAGATTACGTCACAGAGGGAACAGGAGTCAAAGTCATTAAAAGTAATGGAGATCTATCTGAATGTTATGTAACGAGTCTGTCGAAGAAAGTATTATATGTGATTTTGGGGATAATACGGAGGCCAATACCGTTGTATTTTATCGTAACTCTACTTCAAATAAATCTGTCAACTTATGTGAACTGTATGTAAATGGATTTTATAAAGATACGAATGGTATACCGATATTTTCAGTAAAACATAAATCTACTTCTCTAATTAATGAAAATAAAATAGAGTTTACGTCCTAATTCCTTCAAGCTTATAAACCAATGAAAACGACCTTTACCTGCAATGAGCCACAGTTTGACACGACAATGGTATTATCTTTCTCTTCGTGATTGTCAAGAAATCTACTCGCAAAGCTTATAGCACATGGTTTACTGTTCTATTTAAATGACAAATTGAAGCAATGTCTTATGAACTAAGTTTTTGTAAGATCTATATTTGCATTCTTTTGTGTTCGTTTTCTTTAGTTTGCATTCAGAAACTTTATTGTTGCCGTATTGTTATATATAGAAACTTTAACTCAATTCTTTTGATTTTTTTAAAAACATCCAAACAAGACGCCTTTACCATATCATGTTATCTGAAAAGAAGCAAAGCAAAAGCTGAATGGTCGAAAATATAAAAGGGATAGTTAGCTTCTAAATAATACAATATCTGGTCATATGCCATAATTACTGACGAGACGGTAATACCAGTACAATGTTGTTTTCAAAGTTTACATTTGTTGAACATGAAATAATGCTTCAGCAATTAATTATGGTAGTCTAGAGCAGCTTTTTAAAATTATTCTTTGAAGTCTATTGAAATTACGTGGTCTAATATTATATATCCCAGATCACGAGTGTTACCGAAGTCATCCAAGTAATTATCAAGGGAAGATGAACTTTACCTGGAATGATACGAGTTGTGAAAGATGGGATCAAATTCCAACCAATCTAAATTTTAATATGGAAAACTTGCCCGATGATTCGGTCAAAGATGCTGAAAATTATTGCCGAAATCCTGATAATTCAGCGTCAGTTCCATGGTGTTTTGTGAAAAATTACACAGATAGAGAAAATTGCATGGTTCAAAAGTGCAGTAAGTAACTCTTTCATATAGCTTTCATATAGAACATCCGACGATATCTGTACGCCGTAGAGTATTATATGATGTCTAAAATTTGCTCTACATATTCAGCCAATCAAATTATTGATTACATTTTGCAAGCTCTCAATTTGTTATGGGTCATGGGTAAATATCGAGTGTGGAAAAACCAAAACATCTGCATTTGATTTAATAAGATTGGTGATTTGGACTTTTGAATGTATTGACAAAATGCATCTTTACAGGTTTATTTTGTTCGTTGTCTCCCGATGGTACAGATTATGGAGGGATGCAAACACAAACACCGAGTAAACAATCGTGTGTATATTGGAGCGATATTGAAGACACGAATAAAGTTCAAGAATATAAAAAAAATTTCAACACAAGGCGCTGTAGAAATTATGGTGATAGTTTTTCTAGTCCATGGTGTTTTACAAATGTTTCTGGACAATCTTTTAGTGCTTGTAGTATGATTCACTGTGGTAAGTTAATACATTATGAAATTTTTCATCCTTCTTTCTATCCCTTACTTACACAAATTTCAAAAGAAAATTAAAAGGTAGACATTTTTTTTAATTTGTGTCCCAATTTGGTAATGTCACATTTTGAAAGGCTGCATCAAGCATTGAACGCCGATATTTCGTCATCGCATTTTTTGTTTGGTCGAGGATTTAGTTATTGACCAATCGGATTTATCCAAACAAAATATCGTGGTTAATAATTCTGTAGAAGTCGTTATTTTAAGTCCCACTTCCCTTTTTAAACTTATTTTGCTTATTTTTTATATATTTGTAGCCAGTGAAAGGGTAAATACAAATCGGTATAATTGGTCATAATAGACGAGAATATTAGTTTAAGATCAATATAAAGAATTACGTGTAGACGATTTTATTAACAAAACGATTTGCTGTAATTTAACAATTTGGCTTCAAATTCAGTATGAAATATAAAAAAAATTGCAAAATGTGATATAATTGATGTGAACATTTTTAATCATTTCAGCAAAAACCATCAACACTATTCAAGTGAGTAAACCGAGTATGCTGGCCCATTCACTTTACCATCCATACTGTTACTGGAACCGTAATACGTATGACACAAACAATGCCTTTATTGAGCGGTTTGAAATGAATGTTAATACATACTCACTTCAAACACGATGTTTAGATGGTGTTAACAGTATGTTTTGCTACGGAGAGAGTGATCGTATTTTGACACATTATCATGTTGATAATTGCGGTAAGTTGAGTAATTTTATCTTGTTTTATAAATAGAAATTGTTGTGTTGTGCTTATCTTAAATGTGTATACATTTCCAGTAGATTATAGTTTGAAGAACGTATACGTCAACAGTGTTTTTCATGATTAATTATTTGCTTTAAAAAAAAACTTCGAAACCTTGAAGTTATGGTTTTTGATCAAGTTTGGTGACTTTACAGTCAATTTCCAAACTTCAAAGTATAAGATGTTGTTTCGTGCGAAGCTGATCATGCAAATGATAGCACTTCTCTTTGGAGGAGTCAAATACTATAATCCTTTTACTCTCCATTTTGTCATACTTCGGACGAGATGTTGATTAACGGAATAGTGTAACTTATACGGATTCTTATTGTTACTGTGCTTTGCCGTAACCCGCTTTTTGAACCTAGAAACAATTATATCTGTCATATGGCCAAGACTGTATCGCCACTTCGGTACGGTAATTTCATAATGACTTTCTTTCGATTAAGCTATTTACAGGTGTACTTGAAACCTGTCGCTTAGATTGGCCAAATTGTTGCAGTGTTTGGTTTTTATTTCATCCCATTTCATTATAGATACAGATACAACAACTCATTCGCCAACAACAGAATTACCATTCACTCTGAATTTCAGTAAAGAAGCCAACTTGAAAGGAGTGCTTTCTCAAACAGTCTCTTTCAACTTTACCGAGAGGGTTTTTGTTAATGGGAGCAATATTATACTACAATCTGTTTCTAATCTAACGAAAATAAAGCTACCTAACTTAACAGATTTGCCAGTGGACCTGCCAGACGAACTTTGTAATTGTCTATGTGTAGAGAGCCAAATACTCGATGATGTTACATTAGATAAGCGAATTGAAGATATCGTCGTATCTCTTAGTATAGAGAAAAGTAATTTAACAAGAGTGATGCGCCGTAAGATAAGCATAAATGATGAAAGACCTTCTGTGTTATACATAGGATCTGGCGCAGTGGCGATTTTCTCAATTTTCATTTTACTCGTTATATCGCCGGATATTATATATTTGGTTAACAGTTTTTCGGGTCTTATTAAAAACTGTAGAAAAAATCAACATCCTTAATGAGGGTTTCATTGGAAAAACATCCGTTATGGCTTGTTAATAAAAGCAAAGAAGTAAAATATATTTAATAACGTAATGTAACAAGTACAATCCCATAGTTCACCGGGATTTTGTATTGTGATCATAGAAAGACAGTGATCTTGTACCTGCATCTAGGCTTTGGTTCTAAGTGTACTCATTTCTTTTGACAGGAAATCATTGCTTGCAAATGGCCTGTCTCAGCAGTGTACGAAAGAATGAAAACCTTATTTATGTGTAGTGTTCAAATTAACCAAAATTCAACATCATTTTTAAGCCTAAACAGATTACCATCAACTACGTCCACTTCGTCATGTTGCCTTAATCCGAATAGAGACACATACGTAATAGAAATAGCGCATATAATAGCTTCAGATTGTTTTTAATTACTTTCATTCAATGAAATTGTGCATGTATGCTTTGTAGGGAATTGATTACAATTATATTCGGTGACCACCGAAATTTCCAAAATAAGCTACATGGAATCAAACCATCAAATAAATGTTGATAATGGAGTAGTTTTAGATCATTGATTTCGATGTAACAGAGACTGATTGTAAATAACAGAATATTAATTCATAATTGCATTTTACTTGTTATTTTTAATGACAAATATTGACTCGCTGAATAAGACACATGATTGACTCTGTTTTACAGTAGTTTTGATTCTTTAATAATGTTGTGAATTGATTTAGTATTATGCTACACATAGGATTGCACACCTATTGTTATGTTCCTATGATAAAATATACACATTTCCATTAAATCATTTCACTATATTATCTACATTAGGGTATGGAAAGTTTTCATCATTAAGGCCATCAGAGAATGAGTAATATTTATAAGTTATAACTTCCTTATCCTCGGGATAAAACTCGTGAATACCTGCAATATAACAAAAATAATTAGTTTTGCAGTAAAAAAAATATTGACGGATGTGGGTCTAGTGAGTAAGGTATGCGGTCGTTTCCGTATCATCTCATGTCATTCGGCTATGTGGTGTGTCAATTTTGTTTCCCTTGTGAGAATCTAACTTGCTCAAAATGATTTTTAGGAAACCACATTATGTATGATAAGGGCGATATACAAGCATATTCCATGACACATTCTTGAACCATTAAATAGTCCATTTTTGGTCTGATGAAATTATATTTTTGTATACTTTACACTATGATCCGTAATATAGGTCACATCAATCCGTTAATGCTATTCTAAACATTACTATGTTGTACCTTGTTTTATTCCAGTATCTCGTCTATCAGATGGTATCCATACTGTAAATATCTTTTCACTACCAACCAAACCATTGAACGATAGAACAAACTCGCCATAATCGTCTATTTTTGTCGTGTTAAACCTAAATATTTGGCCGAAAAGGTAAAAAGTCATAATTTTGGAAAGTTTATTTATTATCAGGTCAAGAAATCCAGATTATATTTCTACTCCGACACAAAATGCAAGCGATGGAGAGGGTAAAAATTCCATTGGTTAAAGCAGACATCATCGAGTTAGGTCAAATGTTAAGACGACAACTGTGCAAGAGGGCTGTCGTTAGACCCTAAATGAAGTGGCTATATTAAAAATAAAAGTAATGGAAAAAAAACGGAACGAAAGTTTGGTCTACTTTCATTTATACCGTCTTGTAAAAGGAATTAAAACAAGGGTTTTAAATCAGTATCTATGAATTAATGGCCTTCTCGTCAGAGTGTCATGTAATCCCAAAGAAGCTTGAAAAGGAATTGTGACAATAGTCCAAGTCCAAGATTGGAATGGCTGTTACTACACCCACTTGAATCAATCAAGTAATATGTTGATACGAAAGGCAACTTTTGCAGACTTCTAGGTCTATTAAACAAATGGATCAATTTCTATCAGAACTTACGAAAATCTGCTGTCCTTTCCCGCAGCCATCAACAAAAAATAATACAATGGTTGTCGCTGTGCATATACACTAGTTTTTAATGTAAATTTAGGCTCTGTTATCGAATTTTCGACAATAATTGTAACATTCACTTTGACTACATAACACTTCTGGAACCCTGTAACAACATTTAATGCTATAATAAAGTAAAGCCAAAATTTGACAAAAATATATTTTGTTAAAATTAAAAATATAAATATGATATTGGCTAAATATGTCGATTATTTGATGTCTATAGTAAAAGTGGTCAATTTACACCTTATTCTAATATTGTATAGTTTTAGTACTAAGGTGCTATTTCATGTTATAATATATTTTTATTTTAGTGAAATACAAATAAATGAATTTTTCATACCTTGCATTGGTCTTTCTCCGCAAGATACTACATGTTCATAATTACACATGCCTATAGTGGTATCAAACAACAAACCATTAGCACAAGGTATCCGACGTACCATTTTACCGTTTATACACAAAATAAAATCTCTACATGATGTCATGTTAGGTACTAAACCATTGCTTACTGAGCACTCAATATCAATTGGCATTACAGCAAATACTGAAATATACATCCATAATTGCAACTGAATAAATTTTATGGTTTTCAACTACTGGGTTTGTCTTCATAATAATCTTAAAGCAACATTTAATTGAAGTGGTCAAATTAAGTACCAACATAATTACTGTAAAACATTTGCATAATTGTACCATAAATGGTACGCCAATCCTTCTCTAACGCGCTTGATTTGAGCTCTATTTCAGGGCAGTTGGATTCTCAGTCAGTGGCAGGTCTCTGACAGAATTGTTCCGTGTCCATCTCAAGGTGAGATATAAATGACGCCATGGCCAGTTAATGCATTCAAGCTCGCCTCCTAATGTAATTTAATATTGTTTAAATGAGATTTAGAAAGATTTATGTTGGTTGTCTCCCTTATATGACGAATCAAACTATGCCAGACCAGAATTAGTCATTTCAGAGAGCAGGAAGGTCCTGAGACAGTTCGTAGATGTTCCTGCAATTTGGGAGAGGGGAATAGGTAAGAATATATTTAAAATGGATTAGTCTGTTAAGATCCAATTTTACTTTTGACACGTTAGTCCATAATTCTTTGTCAACTGGACCCGACTAGGTAAATGGAGACACTGACGCTGTTTACAAGAAAAAATTTGTTGTGAGTGTTATAATGAACCCTATTGAATATCAGAAGAATCGAAAATATCTAGTATGAGTTATTGCCCTTGTTCCTGAAATTCTTTACAGGCTGCGCCAACGAGAAATCGAGAGACGTCAAAGCGAGGAAAGAGTCGAGAAAGCGAGGGTAAAAAAAGGCGAGGAAAAAGGCGAGAAGACGAGGACATTTTTCGTCGCTTTCTCGCCTTTTTCCATGTCTTGTTTTACCCTCGCCTTTTCGCCTCTTTTCTCGCCTTTTTTCTCGCTTTCTCGTGGGCGAGAAATCTAGTTTCCTTGCTTTCTCGTGGGCGTGAAGTCGAGTGTAGATATGGCCACAGTCGGCTTCCATACAAGGACGAACCTTATTAAAAATGAAAAATATTTAGTATGAGTTATTGCCCTTGTTCTTGAAAACGCGTATAATTTTTAACCTGTAAACATCCTAGAAGGAACAATTCTTGACAGATTTTGACGAAACTTGGTGTGAGTGTTTTTTATCGTTTTATAGGATTAATCCTATTGAAAATCAGAAAAATCGAAAAATATTGAGTATGAGTAATTGCCCTTGTTCTTGAAAATGCTTTCAATTGTTAGCTCGTAAACTCTCTAGCACGATTCTTCAAAAGTTCACAAGAATTGTATGACTGAAGGTTGAATATTTCATACTGCTGATTGTTACTGTACTGCCAAATATTTAAATTCCAAAACAAAACTGTCCGTGGGCGTATATTACCTTGCCTGCAAGCTCTCATCTATGTTCTGAGCGACTGAGCGCTTATTCTGACATATAAAATTAACAGGATCATAGGATGGATCGGGAATAATATTTCTGGATGATTACTAAATGGGTTATTTTATTAAGGATACATTTATATACCTTCACAAATTTTATTTACAAAGAGTTTGACTAAACATTTTCCGTGACTTCTTCCTCCAGGTGCACTTACTTTTGACGCATATGTTGTGTAAACATGCACCGGTGTCTAGTATCTTTTCAAAATCCTCAATCCAATCATGCCAACAAATTACTGTATGTTATTTATTTTTTTACAAATTATTGAAGACTATAGCACTTTATTCGGAGTTATACCGAGGTCGAATAATCACATTTGGTTACATTTTACGAAACGAAATTTAGGAGGAAGAAGACGGATGTAATTCTGATGATCGTACAATTTCAGTGTCGCTATACATCAGCGATGTTGCATGTAGATTAGAGTCCAGGATGTTGCACATGTCTACATCTTTCAATTAGTGGATAACACATATTCACCATATTCACATTTAGCAATAATCACTAGTAGTTTCATGACAATGATTGTCACAATGATGATCATCTACCGCGAATATGTGGCATATTGTCAGGAAAATGCGAACTTGGAGATTCGTAAGCAAAAAAGTATTGATGTTAACAAGATTATAGAATCGTAATGTCTTGACAACAACCTCGTGGCTAGTCTATCACCTCAATTATCAAAGGTGCAGTAAACGGACTATGTCTTATTCCAAAAGAATATTCTGGAGTTTTCCTTTTATCCAGCCAAACATTTTGTGGTGAGTGTGCTCCTGGTCCAGGCTTTTGCGTTGTATCTCCCGGTAAAGTACCCCGTCCAGCCATGCTAAACAGTGGTGCTCTGGATTTGGAAATATTCGGATCTGTTGTACTGTAAGCACCAGGACCCGGGGTCTTACACATATCTTCAGCAAAACCCCCGGTTTTATTTCGGCCTTGTAATGAGAAACACGGTGCTTGACGTTTGCCACTTTGATGAGTTGTACAAGTCATGCTCGGCAAAGTGTAACTATTGGCAGCTGGAGTGTGATCCGTTTTCCTGTTCTTTGGTCGACCGCTCAGCGTATAACCAGGACGAGATCTTCGGGATGATTTGCCAGCATTCTCTGGTTTATATGCCCCGGGTCCTGGAGTTCTGAACACAGTCGGTTCTCTGTTACGACTATACAGAGAAAATTCCGGCATACCTCCTTTACCACTTCTTGACATTTTAGAGTTGGGAAGGTAACATGGTCCAGGGCTACAATCATCACGAACTTTCCCATGTCGAATTCCAAACGAAAAGGCTGGTTTTCGAAAGTGATTACTTCTGGGATCATGCGCACTAACTCCTGTTAAATTTGGTAATCCGTAACATGGACCGGGACTTGTATACATAGCGGCAATTGGTCCCCGAGGTTTGGTTGGTACGAGTACAAAATCTGGGGCTGCCATGACTAATGGTTGATGATGTACTTTATCTCACTTGTAATCGTCCGATGTTAGAGAGTTAATAAGTTTATGGACAATGATCACAAATATATCCGAACAAACGCATCGAAAATCCAAATACCTATTGGTATTATTTTTCAGAAAACGCCAAACACTGTTCACAGCAACATGTCCAAAATCAAATCGTTAAACTTTACATAGGAACCTGAAAGAAATTCTGTGTTGTGAGTCAACATCCCCCAGAAGTATTTACTGGCCTACATGCCATAGAAACATAACTTAATGAATTAAAAATGCGTTAAATCATTTATTCATGATTACTTGTGGTAGATTCTAGAAGAAATGTTCCTCATTGATTGGTACTTGACAATAATTAATAATGATTGCGATAGTAGGCCTATTGGTTGGATGACCTAAAATATATCCGAATTTCCACAATTTTTATGGTAAAAGTTCAAGGTCAATTCAGTTAAAGGGATTCTAAGGAGGTGTTCATAAAATGGTATGTGTATCAGTGACACTTACAATTTTTAGTCGTCACTCATCGCGAAGGTCCTTATGTGATAAAGACGTTTGATCGAAAATTTAAAATATGCAAATTGATGCTGTCCCCGATACACAAACAAATTTCAGAAAACCTCCTTTAAGCTTTCATACATTTTGTTATTTTTATACATGGTGGTGTCACCAGTGTTTATTTCATATTTTAGAAATGTTTAGTCAATAAGGACATTAATTGATATATTGTTTTGAAAGCCAGAATCATAACATTTCAATCTTTTTTTTTTTTTAAAACTGTTCAAATTATTTTTCGGATTTCATCATTTTTTTGCTAAATTTGAAACTTATAAGTACCTTTTACAGATTTTCGATCATATCCCAATTCTCGGATTTCTTTAGGATTAATAATGCCGTGATCACTTCATAATTTATGACTTAAAAAAGGGCACAAATCGTTTAGCTATCGCTGAAATTCTAGCGTTTTTGTCCGGTGTATCAGTTATTTTTTGGGGGTTTGAAAGTAACATTGACGACCAGTCTTTGCTTCGGAGTTTATCAATGGAATTTGGAATAATATCTTTCACTGCCATTTCGCTCTAAGTTAGATTTGGTTGTAAGGCCATTTCCGCTAGAAAATGAACACATAGTGAGTGTTTCTTATGATTAGCTTTGTCGACAAATACTTAGTCCAGGTCAAGTAAATTTGAAGGCATTTTACATTTGTCATATATAAGGAAAAAAAAGAAAAAAAAACTGTCAATGCCTTCGTTTTTGCCCCGGAGCATTTTAATGGTTTCACGCAATATAGTGCCTTAACCGTCAGCGGTTCTCGCATTTCTCGAGATCACGTCAATTGGTATAAATAATAAACAAGTTTTATATAAAACAGTCACGAAATAAGGTAAACAGATGTCTGTTATTGATATGCCTGGAAGGTATCGATTTGATTACAACTAGAACATACGGGCCATTTAAAGTGAGATTTAATGATATTTGAAGGCAAACATTTCATGGCTTGCATTGATTTGTCTGACAATTTGATATTAAAATAATAGGTTATATGTGAACCTAACAACAAAATAATTTTAAAAACTATGCAGTATATTGTTAACATTATGGTCAATCATTCACAAAATGAATGCATCGACCACAATCAGGTTACTACAAACGCCATGATCGCTTAATTCAAAAGATAGACAGTAACCCCCCCCCCCCCCCCCCCCCCACCCCCATAATTCCTTAATTACAAAGAGTAACCTTTATTCTTAATTATTGGATCTGAATGGGCTCGATAATCTCCAAAAGCTCCAATTAAAATTTTTAACTCACAACGAGATAATCCTGTAGTTTAATCCTTTGGTTTCCTTGGTATCAGAATATAGTTCAGGTATACATGTACATATAAATATCACTAACATTCGAAATGTATGACATTCCTGTCTTATTTAACTCATCTACAGTAACCACTGTATTAAACAGTAATTCATTTGTTTCAAAATGGCTTGTACAGAAACAAAACCACGGGTACCAATTGCTGCTATGTATACACCTCCAGGACCGTGCTACAGTCTACCATCTCTTACAGGAGGAACCAGTCACGATCCCAGAAGCGGTCATAATAAACAACCAGCCTACTCTTTTGGGGTTAAGCATGGGAAATTCGTCGACGATTGCAGTCCAGGACCTTGTTATCTACCCGACTCAAAAATATCGAGAAGTGGAAAGGATGGAACTCCACATTATTCTCTCTACAGTAGAAACCAGGGAGCTTCTACCTTTAAAACTCCTGGGGCAGGAGCTTACAGACCAGAAAACTCCGGACCCTCGTCTAAATATCACCACCCAGCTTACAGTTTTGGTAGCCGACCAAGATACAGGAAAAATGACAATACTCCAGCAGCAAATAACTACACTCTACCAGGTATGACCGGAACCACCGTTTTAAGTGGTAAGAAACAAGCTCCATGTTTTTCATTACGTGGAAGACAGAAGACCGGTGCTTTCTCTGAAGATCTTGCCAAAGCACCTGGACCAGGAACCTACAACACAGCCGATCCAAACAACACCAAATCAAAGGCACCATTATACAGTATGACCAGTCGAAACAACATGCCTGGTGATACAACTAAGAAACCAGGACCAGGAGCTCACTCTCCTCAAAATACGTGGACTCATAAGAAGAAGAATCCGGAGTACTCATTTGGTGTTCGTCATAGTCAATACACAACTCCATTGGTAGTTAATGTCCTGGATTAATCATTTATTACAATTCAATATTTATTCTATTCATCCTTGCTCAATTCAATTGCAATTTTTCTTTATCTTTATACGTGTATACTGTAAATAAAACTATAAAATATACATATTTTCTTTTTATACGCTCCTACATGAAATGGGGGGCGTATATTGCCGTCACCTATGTCCGTCCGTCCGTCCACAATTGCTCGTAAACACTCTACAAGACACAATTCTTGACGGATTTTGACAAAACTTGGTTTAAAGAGTGTTCGTTATCACCCAAGGATCAACCCTATTGAAAATTAGAAGAATCGAAAAATATTTAGTATAAGTTATTGCCCTTGTTCTTGAAAACGAAACTTGGCATGGGTGTTCGTAATCACCCAAGGATAAACCCTATTGAAAATCAGAGAAATCGAAAAATATTTAGTCTAAGTTATTGCCCTTGTTCTTGAAAACTCGTTCAATTTTTAGCTCGTAATTACTCTAGAAGTCACATGAAATTTGGTGTGAATGTTCGTAATCACTCAAGGATAAACCCTATTGAAAATCAGAAGAATTGAAAAATATTTAGTATGAGTTATTGCCCTTGTTCTTGAAAACGCTTTCAAATTTAGGTCTTAAACACTAAAAGGCATGATTCTTGCTGGATTTTGACAAAACTTGATTGTATTATTCAGTCCCGCGCTGAAGATTGAATATTTGCTTTTTAGAGTTTGCACGAGCTAGAAATTGAACACGTTTGCAAGAACAAGGGCAATAACTCATACTCAATATTATTCAGTATCGCCCTAAAGAGTTCAAAAGAAGTGTATGACTGAAGGTTGAATATTTCATACTGGTGATTGTTACTGTACTGCTAAATATTTTTATTCAGAATCAAAGCTGCCAGTGGGCGTATATTACCTTGCCTGGCAAGCTATCTTATTTATTCAAACTTCGTTGTTGAAATCAATATACCATACAATTTACTGCTCTTTGGTTGTGGCATCATGAATGATCATATGTAAGCGTAAGTTATGGCAATTATTTTAAAACGTTCGCCGTATCTCGGATAATTAATCTGAATAATGTTTGCTAAATGTGTCATTTAGTCACCCTAGAAGATGACTTAGATTTGAGAATATTAGACCAGTCACTGACATGTAACTCAGACTATCGTAAAGGAAGGAAGTAATACATACGTCCTAACGTTCCAAACAGAACAACGAAACCCGAAATCCCAAAACAACATATCACGCGAGGAAGTACATCATTCATAAGTGAGTAATTATTTCATAGTGAAAAGTGTTATCAGGTGTCTAGAATAGTAAGAATACTCTGTCTTGCGCCATAAAGAAATTATCTATTTAGGGCGATAAATTATTTTGATATAACTTTTAGTTAACATTTTAAAAGGATAGGCCTAAATCGTCTCGACAAAACATTGAATTCTCAAATGACAAAAGGCTCCAAAATATTAAATTCTGTGCGTAGAGAACAAGAAATGCGACTTCCTGTAACTTAAATGAAACCAGACACCGAAACATTATTCATTTTTAAATGCAACACGGCTACTGAAGCATGGTTAGTAAAGGGACATAACAAGTGAAACAAGAAAGAACAAATAAAACATGTTATAACTTAGATAGGTTTGGAAATTATTTGCATCTGTGTTAGTGGTGTTGTCATCGGCACATTAAGAAATGCAGAAATACTATGAAAAACGTATAATTCCTACACACTTTTTGGGACAATACTTAATAATAATTTAAACAAGTTTTGTCAAATTCTGTCAATAATTATGCCATCTAGAGTGTTGACGAGCTCAAATTTAACGCGTTTTCAGGAACAAGGGCTATAACTCATACTAAATAATTTTCGATCTTTCAGATTTTCAATAGGGTTCATCTTTGGGTGATTACAAACAATCACATCAAGTTCCGTCAAAATCTGTCAATAATTGAACCTTCTGGAGTGTTTACAAGCTAATAATTGAACGCGTTTTCAGGAACAAGGGCAATAACTCATACTAAATAATTTTCGATTTTTCTGTATTTCGATAGGGTTCATCCTTAGATTATAACAACCATTCACACCAAGTTTTGTCCACACCTTTCAAGAATTGTACCTTCTTGAGTGTTTACGAGCATTTAATACGAGCAGTAAATACTGTAAAATAAAACAAAATGTCGAGATCATCGCCAAATAACTGAAATGGACTTGGGATGAACTAAATTTAGTAGTCGCAATAAAATTTCAAAAAATGTGAAGCAAATATAAGCCCGGATGAAAAATGATTTATTTTGAAAGGATGTGCAGTAGTCTTATCAGGCGGTTACAAAAATATGGATGAGTATGGCCTTGGTTGTTCATTAATTGGGATATATTTCTCATTCGTTTTGAGCAAAATCTGTTATCTGTTTGAAAAGAATTTGTCAATTTGAAAAAAAGTGTAATAGACATTGTGTTTGTTACACTCTTGAAAACAGATTTGATCTATGTAAGTGGATAATACAAGCTTAAATTATTTGAATAGGATTAATTAGTACAGGTCATACCTTTCAAATCATAACACTATTATCAATGATTATGAATTATTAAGATTATCCAGATTAATTACCACACTCGTTTCCATAGCGTCCACCTTGGTTCCCAAGTACAGTTGCTATATAAGCCAGTAAAGTTTTGGAAACTGTATATTCAACATTGTCTTCCAACAATCAACTACTACTTCTAATATATATTGGAAATAGCGGCCGAAGAACTTGTGTTTTAGTACAAAACAGGACTAGAAATCTCAAAATGGAAGACACCCAAACCAAACCACGAGTACCAATTGCCGCTTCCTACACTTCACCAGGACCTCGTTATGGATTACCAGTACTGACAGGTAGTAACAGCCACGACCCTAGAAGCGGCCATACCAAACAACCAGCTTTTTCATTTGGAGTAAAACATGGAAAATTAGCAGATGATTGCAGTCCAGGACCAAGATATTTACCTGACTCAACAATAACCCGAGCTGGTAAAGATGGTACACCTCATTACTCTCTATATGGGCGCCACCAGGCAGCCACCATGTTCAAAACACCAGGTGTGGGTTCGTACAGACCGGAAGATGCCGGGCCTTCGTCGAAATTTTCTCATCCGACATTTACTTTTGGAAGCAGACCAAGATACAGGAAAAGTGACAACACCCCGGCAGCAAACAGTTACACATTACCAGGCATGACTGGATCCACTGTTCTTAGTGGTAAGAAACAGGCACCTTGTTATTCATTACCTGGAAGACAAAGAGTCGGTGGATTCTCAGAAGATTTGGCTAAAGCACCAGGACCCGGCGCGTATAACACTACAGATCCAACCACCTTTAAATCACGAGCACCACTTTACAGCATGACCGGGAGAAGCAACATGCCAGGTGATTCTACACAGAAGCCAGGACCAGGGGCTCATTCTCCACAGAATACCTGGACACACAAGAAGAAGAATCCGGTATTTTCTTTCGGTGTAAGACATAGTGCATTCACAACTCCCTTGATCGTTGATGTATCTGATTGAATGACGGCATGTAAATAGACTTAGTTTGATTTAATACCTTTGTATTTCTTATTGTTTCTTTCTATATTATTCCGTCCAAATGTATCATTATGTATATAATCGTTTGTAAGTAATTTAATAAAGGTTTGTTTCTTTGTAACCAAGATGTTTTTAGTAAGCAGTAAAATCGGGATACTGATATTAATCAAGTCGTATACACGATAAAGATAAATACCTTCGGGTTATCACACAATCACTCGACAGTTCTATTTCCAAGAAGAGGGCATTAGTGCAACAGTCCTGAAACAATGCGTTTTTGCACATTTTATGATGCGCCCCGATTATCTAATTGGCGATAAGTGATTAAGATGAGTAGATGTCGGATTATACAGATTTTTCTGAGTGTCGGAACTAGCCTAAGAAGGAAATCAATCGGGACCAGAAAATAATGTCGGATTATGCAGAATGTCGGAATACTCAGATGTTGGATATCACAGAGTACACTGTACTTATAATCATGCAAAAATAATAACGTAAAATTGCATTTAATTGACTTGAATTAATCAAATGATGTGTGAACTTATATATCTTGCAGTATGGACGTTTTCTTGTCCATTTTATTTCCAATTCAAATTTCTTTTGTGAAAAATATGGTTATCATTGAACTTTCAAAATTGTCAATGATTGGAGAGTGTTTTCAATCTCTTTTCAAGACAATTTGCATAATATTCTGTAAATTTTAAGAAACTGAAAAAAAAAAATGTAAAACCTCGTGTGGTAGGTAATACATATTAATTACTTTATAGATAATTTCATATATGACGTAACGTGATTCATAATGTTAATATTAGCAAAGGGAAATGAATAGGCGATAATTAAGTTCATGTATTGGTCAATAATCAACGAAGTTGCCTTTGATATGATGTAACGTTCTCATAACGTTATGTTTAACGAATCAGGAGTGTGTCATATTGCTCTTACTTTGGGTTTTGCATTAATTGGTTAAATAACGTCATTGGAAAGGGACTGTGGTAAAAGACCTGTTAATGTTCAATGAAGATGAAAATATCGGGGAAAACGAAATTGGAAAATCTAATTTTAATTAAATTGGGGCTTATTTCGATAATTTTATTTATATTTTGTAGTGGATTTAAACGAAACACTATCGTCGAAGGCAACGACAATCTTTAGTTGCCAGAGGCCTTGTTCTCGAAAACGTAACTGAGATAATATGAAATACAGTAGTCTGAATGAATATAACTAATTTATAATCGATTCAGGTGATTTATTGTAATGATTCATTTGAATGGAACACTAAAATCATTTAAGTCAAAAATAAAGTTCTCGAAAATAAGGACCAGGTCGCTATTAACCTTACTCCAATCAAAGTGACGTCATCGGTAAAAATTGCCGAGAAAGTGTTAGACTGTCGTAGGTTTTGGTTAATGTATACAAACCAGACATCGATATAACGAAATGTGGTTCGCGGGTACAAAAATGGAAAAAACGTAAAGTCGTCTGAATGGGATAATAAATCTTTTCCAAGTGAACGTTTAAGATCCATCGACAGTTGGATATTGGTAAACAGTAGGTTTACACTGTTATTTACTATATTTGATTTGTTTGGAGACTGCATGACATTGAAACCTTCAGAATAAGTAGGGGCACATTTCTTTACAATTTATTTGCTAAACCACACGTTTTCCATCAGCATCCTAAAACATTTTGGATAGTTTTTGCGTTCTGAAAATTAACTGCAAGATATTTTTAGTTGGCACTATATGTCAAATAAGGTAAGGATTTCTCCATGTTTTGGTCTATAGTTTTCATGAATTTGAGCACCCATTTTTCCAATCTACTAAAAAAATCAGACTGCTCCTTTAAATGGTGTTATCCCATTGTTCTTTTTCTACTTCTATGATGATATACCTTGGGCCCAGTTTTAAACCCCGTACACATATCTACAAACAGTAGCAAGTACAGCAGCTGCTTTACCTGAACATGGAATCGCGAATAGCGTACAGTGGATGGATACAAGATTTAGATGCAATATGCATTATCATGAACGCAGAGCTACCATGGAGGAACAGATAGTGTCATCGAGATCAAACGAAGATATTTAAGAAAAAATAAATTTATAACATAAATAAACATAATATTATCATACAAATTATTGGATCCATATCCTAATGATTATACATGTACAAGTAATTTAACAGTAATCTATACAGTAATCAAATTTCAAAATATGTGATAATTCCCAATACACATTATGTACAACATTCAAATTACTCCCACGAAAACGCAAATTTATTGTTCGAAATTGGAGTTTCCATGATTTTTTATTATGCAAGTTCACCAATTTCTAATCACGTATATCAACTACAAGAGGGGTTATGTACTGACTATGACGAACACCAAATGAGAATTCCGGATTCTTCTTCTTATGACTCCATGAATTCTGAGGTGAATGAGCTCCAGGTCCTGGTTTCTGAGTTGAATCACCAGGCATGTTGTTTCGACTTGTCATACTGTAGAGTGGTGCCCTGGACTTGACAGTGCTAGGATCTGTGGTGTTGTAAGTTCCTGGTCCAGGTGCTTTAGATGTGTCCTCGGAGAAACCGCCAGTTTTCTGTCTACCGGGAAGTGAGTAACAAGGAGCCTGTCGCTTGCCACTCTGGACAGTCGAACCCATCATATTTGGTAAGGTGTAGCTGTTGGCGGCTGGAGAGTTGTCACTTTTTCTATATCTTGGTCGGCTACCAAAACTGTAAGCTGGATGGCAGAATTTTGATGAAGGACCAGATTCTTCTGGTTTATACGTTCCCGCTCCTGGTGTTTGAAACATAGTTTGTTCTCGATGTCTAGCATACAGAGAGTAATGCGGGGTACCATCTTTTCCACTTCTGGATATTTTTGAGTCAGGAAGATAACAAGGTCCCGGGCTGCAATCATCGGCGAATTTTCCATGTTTAACTCCAAAAGAGTAGGCTGGTTGTTTATTATGACTGCTTCTAGGATCGTGAGTACTTACTCCCGTGAGTGTTGGAAGATTGTAACATGGTCCCGGTGTGCCATACATAGCCATGATAGGCACTCTTGGTTTGGTTTCCGTATATGCCATATTGAATCCAAGTAAACTATAAATCCAACTGTTGAATGTGGAAAAACTTGTTAACAACTATGTTGAACTAAGAAAATGGCTGAGAATATTTATACCAAGTTTTAATAATCTGCAATGTTTACATTGAAACTAAGGGAAACGAAGGTTTTGTGTTCGCTTGACGACAAGATTAATATAATCCAAACTGGACGAGATTAATATTGACCGATTGGTTAATTAGTATCCTACCGTTTAAT
Source organism: Lottia gigantea (assembly GCF_000327385.1). Taxonomy (NCBI): domain Eukaryota; kingdom Metazoa; phylum Mollusca; class Gastropoda; family Lottiidae; genus Lottia; species Lottia gigantea. Next base: position 286,291 of record NW_008708290.1, on the reverse strand, counting down.
TAATCCGGCATGCTATTGTTATATTTATGTAAGACAGATTAACGAGTGTATTATGTAGAGGTCAAAATTTTTCACAATTGTCAATTTTCTAAAGCGGGCGACATTTAATTACCCACACAGTGATGATTTAATCAACACAATCTTTTTCTCATCTATAAAATATATACACCAAGACAGGCGTTAAAACCGTTAGTCAAAATCAAAGAAAGATGCCACCAACGAAAAGGTAGACGATAAACTAGATTCAAGGACACAGATCAAACTCTGTGATTGATTATGGCCAATGATGGTTGGGTAGCGGTGAACACTCCATCGCAATCCGTGATACTACTATCAGAATTTTTAACATTGTTTCTCCCTGGAACACTTGATTGTACTTCGCGTTTGAGGAGTCAAATATTTGCTCTCGATTTAGTCATGCTTTGGACGAGATTGTTAGTAAACAGAATTGATTTTGCTTGTGCGAATCTTTCAGATGGGGACAATAAACAATATTATATTTACATAAATGCAATCATATAACTAAGAGGGACAGGCTTTTACATATTTAACCCCTCCACACACGTTTTTTTCTCGGGAATTCGGAACCAACAAAGAGAAGAGGTACTACTACTGTCCTAGCACTAGCAAAATTTCGGACTGGCACACAGCATGGTGTGTCACTAACAATAAATTTAGAACGTTGACTCCATTGATTCCTATCCTATGCTGGTGAAGTGACTGCATTGATTACTACGTGACTATTACCGATGTGTAACAGTGCATCAAAAGTTTGGATGAGTGAACTCAATATAAATGGTCGTAAAAAGTGATTGTTTACCTTGACATATCGACAGTTAATTAAACTCCTATGGATTTACTCCGCATATTATTTCAATATAAAAGATAGCAATCTATGACTGAACAGGACAATCTAAATTTCCCGTCAAATTGTATAGAAGTACTTGTCTACTCGTGTACTGGTCATGTATCGTTCACAAAGGTGATCATGGCTTTTGGATGATGAATGAATGAAGGTTAATTACTTGCATGCTTTATTTTGATGTATAGCAAACAGTATATTTCGTTGCATAACATACGTCTTTCTTTGACCTGACACCAACTTTACGTGAACACCATTATGCTAAAGCCACAGTTGCATGTATTTACCCTGGATTTCACCAGAATATGTGGTACAGCTCTTCTGGAGGATGAAGTATTGAGAATGATTATGTATATTTCAATAAATTATCTTACCTTTTTGACAGATTTGCAACAAAATCACCACGCTTGCCACCACAAACATCATAATTTACGGATTATTAGAAGATCCTTGCAGAAATATAGTTGTCTGAAATCCTGTTGTTTTAAGACCTCTGCGTGTTGTTTGAATTAAAGACCACAAGGAGAGTAAAATTCTCAATTAATATTTTCAAGAAAATGTTGCGAAAAACGTGACATGGTAACGTAAACAGGTCGCAAAAAAGAAATAGTACTTCTTTACTAAATTACTATTTACTAGTATATTGATCAAAAGTCATCTGTTATTTGTTTAGGTCCACGATTTTTTGACTAACTGTTCACTTTAACAAGTACTATATAATCTCAAATGACACTTACAAGTACGTAAATTAGCTACTTTTTTCGAGCAACATTCCGATATACCACAAAATTGTCAAATAGCGTAAATTAACGTATCTTCAAGGTCGGTTATCACAAAGAGAATAAATTGGTTGGCAGTCCTGTTTGAACCGTGCTGATCTCATAAACCTGAAAACCAAATTTCTAGAGTTACTTTATGTATTTAGACTCATATTCTTAAAACGTTTTTGTCTGGATACGGTATGAATAAAGTTATCAGTCCAAAATGAATTTGCTTCCAATATCAATTATTGAATAAAAGAAACCACATCATTCTACAAATACAAAGTAATTCGCACAATTTCAAACTTTTCTTGAATATTACCTTGCGTAAATTCCACAAAAAAAAACACATACCACACCATCTACGAACAAATATATTCACAGATTATATCAGGAAGTACATGAACGAACCAAATGAAATACTTGAGTCGATCATGTAAACAAAATAAGCATCATTTTTTACTACTAGAACAATCCGGTATCTCTTATAACACCCCCTTTGCTCATAACTAAATAATATATAATACCATAACTTACACAGCAGTTTGTGAGATACGAATACAAAGGATGTTGATAGAAATGAAGAGAATTCTTATCCGCCCTGCATTGAAACTTTTCACTGTACCTAACATTCAAACCGTATTTACATAAGAACTTTGAAGTTGTAACAAGAACCTCTTGTATTTACTGTACTATACCTATATTGTACAACCAAGGACAGTATGTTTTCCTTTCTGCAGAAACGTGTGCATTGTATACTGAAGTAAATATTTACTACCCAAAAATCTAAGAAAGGCGACTCTGACATGCCCTCTTCAGCATGCTGTTGGCAAAACCAAAACTCTTACAGTTTTCAGAATTTTGACCAAAGAATTTGAAAATGTGCATATTCTTCTGTTATTAAATTTTAAAATTTAATATCAATTGGTCTTATGGTAATAGTTTTTTCACAAAACCTTGTTTTATAATAGTTGCCGGTTGCCTAAAGTCACTCTGAATGCAAATTAATTTGTGTAATATCTGACTATATAGTTTTATGACTGTTCTAGAAACGAGGAAATCGTTTACATTAGATAGGTTATAGCGGTTTGGTTATAACTAAAAGTAAAACAAATGTAAACATTCTTGCGGTCACCCGATCGTCCATTAGTCATTCAATCACAAGTATCAGCTTAAAACGCTATTTTTATCTTATAAGGTCTGTGAGGAATGACTGACAGGATTTTCAAGTGGCACATTGAAGCGAAGAAAGTGGATGAACCCGGATAAGGGACGATATAACTTTGATGCATGAAATGTAATAAATGTATATTTACTCTATGGAATTTGCATCAAACTGTTTATTTAGAACTAACACTTAATATGTTATGAAATTTGTGAATTTGTTCAAGGCGGAATTCGGATCTAATGTAAACCTTTGTTTTTTTTTATATTATATTTTAAAGTTTACAATGAACGTAATTTAATATTCATTAAGAGTGGAAAATCCAAGAAAACTACACATTTGAGTACAATATCAAAAAGGCGTATACCTACATCTTAGTATCAAAGGGATATTGTATATATGGTTACAAAAAGGACGTGTTCTCCGATGATTCTTTTTCACATTTCTCCCTTTCTACTTCGACCATGCCACAACCGATCACTATCATGAAATTAGTCCAATAAATTCTAGACTGTCGAATATGAGCTACTGGCGCTCGTCAGGTCGCCCAGGTCGAGTGATCCAGCAAATCCAGTTGTTTTCAGATTCTGCCGTTTTTATGGCTTAATCTTTGTTGAAGAGAAGGGTGCGTTTTATGAAGACATTATTTTATTTCAGAATATATAAATTACATTTCTCTATACACAGATATTTCTTCCCATGACAGTCTCACATCTCTTGAATTGACAACATTTTCGAGAAGTAGGAAGCTTTGAACACGTTTGTCCAGGACTAACACACACCTGAAAGGAAATAATGTAAGATATGGTATGCAGGAGATTACTCAGATTAAGATTGTGGAGGTAGGATGTCGAAAACTGTTTTCAAATACCACAGTTACAAAATAATAGGTAACACGGAATGTATATTTAAAAATGTCATTTTTAATTGTGTACCTCACTGGCCTATCGGTTTTTTTCCGAAACCCTCTTAAAATCAGCAAAGTAAAAGAACCACTGACCAGGGTGAGCATTGGTTCTAATTCTTTACTGATTTTCGAGTGTTTCAGTGTTATTAGTACACCTGATTGTGTTTAAAACAATTGGTCCAATAGAGGCAGCTGAATGACTTACCTGTGATGAGGATATTTCACATCGTCTTTGACTACCGATACCACTTTGTTGACAACTTAATCCTTTACAACATGAGAAGTTTCCACCTAGTTGACATTTATCATTCCTTTCTAAACAAATCTACAATAATGAATTTTATTGATATATATATATATATATATATAAAGAACAGTTTAGTTATCGATCATATAAGTTTTGAGGAATGGACAGAACTTTTTATTTTTAACATTGTACTTATACTCTACCCGGTTTATTAATTTATACAAAAATAGTAATTAGTAATTTTACCATAGTTGAGAATAACATAAGTTTATGATCATAGAAAATCCCGATATGCTTTTGGGATGCATTTTTGCCGAGTCGGAAAGCATTGAAGTATAAAAGTATTTGTCAGACTTTGATGTAAGGGTAACGTGCGACATAACCCTATACTTACTGTTGCTTTTCCATTGGCGTTTCTTCTGTCATCCCAACCAAACATATCTTCAAAGGATTCAAAAGATCCAAAGGATCCAAAATCAGCCATGGTGACGGCCAAAAAACCGATAGCTAAAACAACAGCTAAGACTTGCATTTTCGGATATATTTTCTGAAAAATAGACAAAAATATATTAAAATCACACAAGGAACACCGGCACTGCATCATTGGAAGGCACAGGTAAAGTTGTAATATATTCATACCGATTCAGTTGTATTGGTTTCGATGAAAAGGATGATGAGCATTACTAGTCTGACATGGTTTATATAGTCAAACTTTCAGTCATATGTCAGATCAGATCTTGACGTCTGGACAGAGAGGTAGATATCAACGACAGCAGCTTGTGCATCACTGATATCGCCCTTCCTAACTTTATTTGGATTTATGTATAACCATCTATAAAATATGTTTAAAAAGGCCATTAAAATACAGTTTTCATAGGCACAAAGACCAGAGTTGGGGCGAATATGTTTTGCAACTACTACTGACACAATCAATTTGAAAATTAATTGGCTCATTTCCCTCTTTGCATTACCTACAGCCTGTTGCCCTTGCTGGAACAAACTTAGATTTCTATATTATGTTGGTGTTCGGAGGGGGAGGGGGAGGGGGGGGGGGGGGTCATAAAGCAACGTCACAAGAACACAATTAAAATGATTACACAGATTGATAGACTAGTATCATGTCTATTTCAAGTTGCGTCATAGAATCATTATATTCATTGAAGGTCGACACCGCACAGTAACTGTCAGTCAATGTTTAAATTCAAATATCAGATTACTGATTTCTATCTGACATTACCCTGACACCATATTGTTTAGAGCTCTGATCTGTGTGGGTTGAGAAGACTATAAATATAGAAAGAGGGCTCAATTCAACTATTTCCATTTGTTACAGTGCAAAGGTAAGGTGTGACCAATTCTTTACTTGAACATATCATTGCCCTATCGGATTGAAATATAAAGGGGAACCGCGGTGTTTATTGTCATGGGTTCAGAAGCTAGCTTCGAAATTTTTACAAGGTCGAAGGGACTCACCAAAGTCCTTGGAATGAACCTAGCAAACGTGACTATTCAAAATTGATACAAAATTTCAATCACAGACAAGTAGCTAGTGGTCTGTTAGGGTAACATATTCTACAAGCGATACCCACTAGGGTCATCTTTCACACTGCATGTCGTGTTACGTTTTCATCAAAAAAGTGAAGACTTCTGGAACGTAAAAGTTCATTTCTTTAATTCCTTATTAGTTTATTAAGTACTTTTTTATGTCGATATATGGCTAAACTTACTAAGAATATCTCCAAATTAACCAAACCAAGCTCCGTTTCATTTCAGAGAAAGAAAAAAACCATAAAAATGAATACCAATACTATTGTTATGTTACTTGTTGTTATGATCGTTGTAGCTGTAAATGCTTATGACGAGAGACAAATTTCTCCCCAAGCCGCTGTAAGTATTAATAAACCATTTAAAGCTTTCCCTTAAACTTAACTTAACACACCCTGAAATCTCATGCACGAATTTGATTCATATATCTTCTACAATCCACAGATCATTGTAACACATCGCAAAACCTCGCGCCCCTTCTTATTAATGGTCGTAGTTCTACGATTGATACCGTAGATGTCTTACAATATCATGGCTGAGATTATAAAAAAAAGTCCTGTATTTCAGTTATGTATGGAAAATATGGAAAGATGTTCCGGTCAATACAGATGTTGTAAGGGATATAATTGTGAAAAAATGGGAAATAGACGAGTTTGTGTCAGAAATAGTGGAGGAAATGGCGTAAGATATTGTTTATACATATGATTTGAGCTAAAAGTCTTAACATCTTTGGTTCGACATCTAGCCTTTGAAGAGGTGGTATACTTTACTCGGTTGAGAATTTATATTTCAAACAATAATTCAACACAACAAAATTCTTTCGAAAGTATTTCTTTTTATGTTATTTATGATTGCCGCATTATTGACATAATGATATGTTTTCTTTATTTCAGAATTGCGTTTCCTATGGTGACCGATGTACTCTAAACGGATCACGCAGATGTTGTAGAGGTACCTGCAGACGTGGCATGAACGGAAGATCTACTTGTCGATAAACATTGTATACAGTAACATGAACAAACATATTATCTGTAAAATAAAATTTGTAATTGTATAAGAGTTTTTATTCTACACCAAAATGAACTCACTCATATGCCAACAATTGACAAGTTTTATCAATGATAATAATGAATACTAATATAATGATTCGGCATTATCAAAAGATAAGAACATAAAGTTCACCAATAATATAACTGACATTAGGGATACCTTTATAGAAAAATTTAAGATTTAAACTTGTCTTTGATAAACTATCGTTCTACCCAGAAAAAGGAACATTGTCCTCCTGGTGTGTAATATTATGTATATATATGTAGACGCATCAAAACAAAAGTTTGGAAAAGACAGATATTTCCAATTGAAAAACATTCCGTGTCTCCACAGCGACAATCCCATTAAAGTATTTTTTGGTGTAGGTCAAAGTTTGACATTGACAAAGAAAGTCAAAAGAAAGCAGTGGGAACGGCTCTATTCCAGACTCTGATAGCTATTTTGAAGGTTGTCGGTTATTGAAAATGAAAAGCAATCAAATGAATGGAGTTTTACGTACTACTTTTCTGCACCATGCGGGCTAATGAAGATGGGTAGGTGGTGTAGAGACAGAAAAAGTAGGCTCCAGCCGATACCTATCAAAATATCTATCAGAGGCTGGGACAGTCAGATGTTTCGGACTAGGAACAGCCTTGTCCATCTGTAGTGTCATTGACCTGTAAATACATGACACTCTAAAGAAACACTCTTCCAATTTTGATTAGTCATGTCATGCCAAACAGATTGTCACATAAAACGCTTAATCATTCAAAAAAAATTATTAGATTGCATTGTCAGATCCTGATAAGAGCGATGATAAGCCTATCTCAAACCTATATTAACTGAACATGGCAGAGATGAGGCATAATACCATACAGAAGACATCATGGTACTACTACCGTTATTGTGTCTGTTGCCAGTCTTGGTGTTCTCCACCTCAACCTTAAACCCTACCATTAAACCCAGAGTTACTATAGAAAAGGATGGTAGCATTTCAGTTTACGTCCACAGTAAGTTTTGTCTTTGCGAGAAATTGAAAATTTATCGTGATAGTATGAACGTTCATTTAGAAACGATCATACTGAATCCAATTTGTCTTGTACACTAAAGAGTCTTGACTCTGTGAAGTTGGGGTACTAACTTGGCAGATGTAGTGCAAAATGCTAACAACACCCTCTTTCTGCACCCGATCACTTTGATCGTTAATCTTTTCCATCTTCTGGTGGTCCCATGTCATGTCTACCTCCTTGATATTTGCCATTGACAGAGATGGTTATGAGTGCGACTTAAGGTTTAGTATCATAGATTGTGACCTCGCCACAGTAAAAAGCCATCAAATAGAACGGTTGAAAATTGACTTGTAACTGTTCAAAAGTAGGCACTGATACAGGACAAAAATGTGATGCTTAAAATACAACGTGCATTTAATGTACACTATTTACTTTTGTATTGTAGATGAAGTCAGTGTCCAGTCAGTAGACATACAGGTGACTATTTTGAAACCATTCCAACTTTATAATTTTGTTGCCGATTTTAATAAGGGTGAGTTCCGCTTCTGACCGCTTTAATGTCTTTTAGATAGGTTGTTACTGTATTAATGTAATTGACACTTTGCTATAGTGTGGGATGTCTATGCTTCCGTTCGTCTGCAGGACCGTGTCTTATAAAAATGTGGCTTCCATTCTAACAGGCCTTAAATCGGCGGCAAAATGTAAATGTATCTTTGGTAGAAAAGTCATACATGTACAACGTATATTCAATATATTTTGCACATATTTAGCTTGATCTAGTCTGAATTAAGCCTCCTTTAAAATTGAATTAATACAGAAATTACTTTATTAATGACAGTGACAAGTGAATGGTGGATTAAAACACCTGTCAATAACCTGGAAGATGTCGAATCATTTGAATTGGCTGTGTTTTATTATTATCATGTTGAAAATAATCATCAACCTCAGAGGAAAATGTACACTGAAACAATTCTTGTTAATCAAGGTACGTCTTACAATAACCTGATAGCTGCCTAGTCGGTACATACAATTCCAATCCGAACTCTTAAGATAATTTAAATTATAACGGAAACAATATTATTAACCTGCTTATCGGATGTGTGTGAATAGATTTACATGAATATTTAACAACCATACTGTGATTTCCTAGATGGGCGACCTTTATTCGGGAAGTGTACAATTAAGTGTTCATCTAAGATGACATAAATCTTTGTTATTAATATTAAAGAAATACCTGCTTTGGTTTCCGATTTGAGCAAAGATAGGAAACGCATGATGACGTGCTTTGAGAACGTTTGCCAGTGAATTGTTCTTTTTTTTAATCTATATTGGTTCATGTATATTGATATATTAGTTTCAGAGACTGGTCTACAACCACAACCTCATCAGATAAGTAAAAGAGAAGTAACTGTTTTATTTGATGATTTTAATGGTAATCAATTAAACATGAATAACTGGATGTATGAAGTTACTGCTAGTGGTGGTGGGGTAAGTATTGGTCGTAGGTCTAATATACTTCAACAATCAAATGATAATGTTTCAAGCAATTCAAATGAGGTTTTCTTGCTGCATCGGGAGATTCTTAATATATCATCTCATGGTGTCTTTTTGTTTTCCCGTTTAAAGTTTCAGATTACGGCATAACTATCGCAAATACTTTTAATAACCAGACGCCTTTTTAATATCCAAAATATCTTAGTGAGTGTCCATTTTTGTGTACTTTTTATAACGTGTAAACAAACGAGAATTTTACATTTTATCCTTATTAAGAACGGCGAGTTTGAAGTTTACACGCCAGAAGCTACCAATACGTATTTGAAAAATGGCATTCTACACTTGAAACCGGTAAGTAAGTTAAACGCCAAGGTTAACTAAAATTGAAACAAAATGAGTAATGAGTGGTTACTTCATTGGCAAACTTCATGACGAATCTCCAATTTAAGGCTATGCTTTTGTGCAGAACAGTACATTACATTTCTCGGAGCTCTAATTATTTTGTTTTTGTCATGCTCTTTTATTTTTAATGTAGACATTTACTGCTGACAGATTTGGTGAAAATTTCCTACAAAATGGTAAATTAGACGTCAAAGGTATTATTTAAAATGATATATAATCTGATTGACAAAAATATATCGAATGATGGTTCATCATTAGTTTCGTATATTGTGTATAGTGCAGAAAAATCATAACATAGGATGCTGGTTCAGATCCAGTCTTGTGCCTAGCAGATCCAATTTGTTGGAATCAAATAATAAATAAAGCAAAACGTTTTTTTTTCTCGCCGGTAAATTGTCAGTTCAGTTAATGAAATCAATGAGTTGATGCCTTTTCTCACTGGTATACTTGTAGGACAATGGGGATCGTGTACAGCTAGTTTTAATAACGGATGTTATAGAACAGGATCTAATATACCACCTATCATGTCATCAAAGATCATTTCTAAAGTTAAAATAAGCCACGGAAGAGTTGAAGTATTAGCTAAAATACCAGTTGGTGATTGGATTTGGCCAGGTAAGAGACGGCTTCTAATTGCGTAGAAAATTTGTTAGAAAAAGGTGATAGCAAGTCCGAGATTTCCTTACATCAGTGGATTGTACTGTTTTTATCATCAATAACAGTGTCACAGAAGGTCTTTGAGACCAAATTACTTTGTGTGCAACAGGAAACGGTGAGCCGCAACTCCTTCCGCCAGTGAAAATGACAATTACAGTTTCGTTTTGCGAAACTGAACGGTCTAAATCTCGTTAATTCAATGGGTGAAATTATTACACGGATCATTATTGATCAAATCTACTTTCATTTCAGGCATTTGGTTGTTGCCACCTGATGGTGGAACTGGTGTTTATGGTGGATGGCCCAATTCTGGAGAAATTGACATCATGGAATCGCGAGGTGAGTTGATGCTGTCTCCTCTTTTTCAAAATAAATGTTGTCGTGTATATATAGGTGTAGATATCCACATGGATTTACTGTGAAAATGTAATATAGGTTATTGTGTGTAATCTATAAGAACGCAAGATTAACGACTCAGACACAAATGGTTAGACGTTGACATAATTTGCGATATTTTGGTTGAACAATACTGCTATCTAATCCATCTATTCCATCTGATCAACTTAGATTTAGATGCTTGTGACTTACGTATTTATTTTTTTCTTCGTAGGCAACAAAAACCTGAAAGATGTCCAAGGCCACATACAAGGTGTAAAACAAACATTGTCTACCATACATTTTGGCAATGGCCGACCCAATCATAGACAACATGGTCATTGGAAGTAAGTATTTTTAGCTCTTGCATATAGCAACCAACAAATATTGTAAAAGGCAATGCATTCATACTGAAACACTGTGCTTCCTTGGCCGCATGATAAATTGGATGTTTTTTCAAAGTTTTCTTCCAAATGAATATCAATGCTATCATTTAATCGTGAAAACAGACATAAAGTAGAAACATATGATAATAAATCTAGGTTGTCATTACGTGTCCTGTTGTGGCATTACACATTGCTTGGTTTTACGATGTAAAACCCTTTTTATTTTAGATTAAAAACTGATGGAAGTACCTGGGCCGATGATTATCATTTATATGCCGTTGATTGGACACAAGATCATATCAAGTAAGTACCTGTATTTTGAAACAAAATCAACTAATGGTTCTTTGAAGGGAATACTCAGTTGATAAACGCAGTCAAAGAGTCTTGGTGGGATGAGTTTTGGAAATGATTCATTACTGAAGTCGAAAAATCTCGAAAAGGTTGATCCTGCTGTAAACGTTATTTCGTGAAAAGCGAATACTTGTAGTTGCCAACTAAAAAGTTTGCCAGAGAAGTAAACAATACAATGACATTGGCTAAATAAATTTCCTATCTATTTTTGAAGATGTACTGTTGATGGTAATCCTGTATTAGACTGGAAAACTCCTCCAGAAGGTTACTGGAAACATGAAAATTTCTCTGGTAATAATCTTTGGGCTAAAGGTGGTCCTGATGCCCCTTTTGACGGTCAGGTAAGTCACCAGCTGCAAATGATTGGATGCTCCTATTGACCAATTGTTAAATAATCTGATTCCAGTGATTATTCAACATGATATCATATAATAAGACTGGTGTCGGGATCATTTTGACGGTCACAAGATTAGTGTGTTTGTTGTCATTATAGTGACTAATGGTGTCTTGATGTTCTTTTGTACGCCCAGTAACCGTACCCTTACTGTTATGGACCGTGTGATACCATTGTGTGATTCGGTTCTCTTTAAACTGAAACTGAAACTGAAACACAGTGGACTTAGTAAAACGATAAGCAGCCACATATAATATAAGCCAATATCTTTGTATGAAGTTTAGGGTACCAATGCATACCTCTGAACAAATCAGTCGAAGGTCATTGCTACATGATTACGGTTTTTGCTATAGTATAAAGAATTTTAATTCATTATTTATAGTATGACCTGATTTTAAATGTAGCCGTGGGAGGAACCGGGGGATATTTCCCTGACGGCTGGAACAATGGAGCTGATGGTAAACCGTGGAAAGATAGCTCATCAACAGCCATGAGTGACTTCTGGAATAATCGTAGTAAATGGCAACATACTTGGCATGGTGATGACGTGGCAATGAAAGTCAAATACGTTAAAATGGTGCAATACAATTAAATTATCGAAATAAATTTTTTAGGTTTTTAGGTTTTTTTTCTTTTTTTACATTGAGTTATGCGGAAATAACTTGAACATCTGTCGTAGATCAGTTATTTGAATAGCTGAGATATTAAATTCAAACAGTTTGCGATTATGACCTTTTCAAAAAACATTTTCATTGATATTCGATAAATTGTTCATGCAATGGAATGATGTAATTAAACTGTTTGAACTGAAATGAACTCTGACTTAAAATTTTAAAGCTATATTTGCTGATAGCGTTTAGGTATAAAATTATTACTCAGAGTGTTGCCGTAGTCAGCTGGATGTAAGGTTTACGTACGACTTAACCCTTTACTTCCTGTGGCTCTTCCATTGGTGTTTCGTCTATCATCCCAGGCAAACATATCTTCAAATGATTCGAAAGGATAAAAAAAATCAGCCATGGCGACAGCAAAAAACATAGCTAAAACAACATCTGAGACTTTCATTTTCAGTTATATTTTCTGAAAATAGACGAAAAATATATTATAGACCACTAAAGGTTACCGATACTGCATCATTGCAAAGCACAGGCAAAACTGCCTTAGTATACATACAGTCATACATTCAGCCTGGACAGACTGGTAGATATCAACGACAGTAGCTTGTACATAACTGAACCCATCTAACCAAAATTTTAATGGTTTAGTATAGAGCCAATAATCCGTAAATTCATTTTTAAAATATTTCAAGAATCAATAAAAAATGGAGAAGAATGGAAAGGTTACTAAAATCGAGGCTCCGTATGATACAGTTTATTCACGTCAAAGATCTCACGACAGTTTAAAATAGAAAAAGAGTAAATCCTATCCTCAATATGCCGGTCGTTTTTAGCCCAAGCGGAAAAGTATGGCGTAAAACTCCGTTTCATTTCCCAAATGACTTACGAGCATCGGATTTAAATTTCAGTGATTACTGCAAATTACCAGAGATCGGTATATCATAGACTCTTACGGACGTTTTGAATTGACAAGAACATAATTAAAATACAGTTTTAATACCATGGACTATTGTCCTATTTAAGTTGCGTCACAGAACAGATTATAAAGTTTGAAAGGCCGACACCGGAAATTAACAGTCAATCAATTTATTAATTTAAGTATCAAATTACTGATTTCTATCTGAAGATACCAAAAGATTAACCTGACACCATATTGTTAGAACTCCGATCTGTCATGGTAAAAATACTATAAATATAGAAAGGGCATTGCATTCAACCATTTCCATTTGTTATAGTGCAAAGGTAAGGTATCATCATTACATCTCCTTTGGAACACTCATTATTAATGGTTTGCGAGTAGAGGCGCCTGCACCGGTATAGAGATGTATTTAAAGTTTCTCCTAATAGAGGAATAGGCCAGGGGTTGGCAATTGTCATATATTCGTTTTCAAGAGACACTGAACTGTGTGTTGGACACATAAAAATACCACGACTTGGGATGTGCTAAAGTCACTAACCGTGATTTTTTTTCATCATGTCATTCTATATATCTGTCGTCCTAAAAAGCCAGGTGTTGGACACCTAAAAATACCACGACTTTGAATGTGCTAAAGGCCAGACGTTGGCAATGTCATTTAATTCGTGTTCAAGAGACACTGAACTGTGTGTTGGACACATAAAAATACCACGACTTGGGATGTGCTAAAGTCACTAACCGTGATTTTTTTTTCATCATGTCATTCTACATATCTGTCGTCCTAAAATGCCAAAAAAGTAAAGTTGAAGATTCAAAAGGAGGTAGAATTGAAACTATTTCTTTCAATTAATTGAAATCGACAACCGACTATAGACAAAACTACTTAATTCCAAATTATATATTGAACCAAACCAAGCCCCATTACATTTCAGAGAAAGATAAAACCATAAAAATGAATACCAATACTATTGTTATGTTACTTGTTGTTATGATCGTTGTAGCTGTAAATGCTTTTGACGAGAGACAAATTTCTCCCCAAGCCACTGTAAGTAATTTAATAAGCCATTTGAAGATTTTCAGTCCTCTAATTGGTCTGATTTTCTGTTCATCTAAACTTTCTTTACTCTTTAAACTTTATTGAGTTAACTTACATCACAGGCCATCGACATCAAAGCTGATAGACGAACGTGATTCAAATGTATTCTACAATCCAGAGATCATTGCTCCGCACGGAAAAGCGTCGCACGCCCCTTGTTTAAAAAAGTCCCGTATTTCAGTTATGTATGGAAAATATGGAAAGATGTTCCGGTCAATACAGATGTTGTAAGGGATATAATTGTGAAAAAATGGGAAATAGACGAGTTTGTGTCAGAAATAGTGGAGGAAACGGCGTAAGATATTATTTATACATATGATCTAGCCTTTGAGGAGGTGGCATAGTTTTTCCGGTCGTCGAGAATTTAAATTTCAAACAATAATTCAACGAAACGAAAAAAAAAATCGAATGATTTCCTTCCAGGTCATTTACGACTGATGTAATATAGACAAAATAATATGTCTTGTATTTTGACAAATACTTTTCAACTGTTTTTTTTCTTATTATTTTCTGGTTATGAAAAAGTGATGTGTATTTGTGTACAGCAGGCATAGCCTTTACGTATTGGATAAAAATATATTGTATTGTATTGCATTGTATTGTATATTTCTTCTTCAATTCAGAATTGCGTTTCCTATGGTAACAGATGTACCCGAAACGGATCACGTAGATGTTGTAGAGGTACTTGCAGACGTGGCGTGAACGGAAGATCTACTTGTCGATAAACATTGTATAATTAGAACAAACATCTGTAAAATAAAAATGTTACTTTTTTATGTTACGAGTTTTTATTCTACACCAAAATGAACTAAAACATATGCCAACAGCCAAGTTTTGTCAATGATATGAATTATATAATGATTTTGCATTTTTAAAAGATAAGAGTTCAATTTGCTCAATTTGTTCACCATAATATAATTTCCATAAGAGACACTTTTACAGAACAATTTATGATTTTAGACTGATAAACTATCAGCTTGCCCAGAAATAAAAACATTGGTCAATTTTATACACAATGACAGACATCTGGATATATATTTTTAGTGGAGATAAATGTTTTACTTTGACCAAAGAGTTAAAAGCTGAATAATGTTAAAGAATGCCTTCGGAACATTCTGATCCATCTGTAGTTTGATTGACCTGTAAAAGCATGACATACTAAATAAACATTTAAAAAAAAATTCCAATTGTGATTAGTCATGCCATGCCATAAAAAAAATTATTAGATTGCATTGTCAGATCCTGATAAGAGCGATGATAAGCCTATCTCAAACCTATATTAACTGAACATGGAAGAGATGAGGCATAATACCATACAGAAGACATCATGGTACTACTACCGTTATTGTGTCTGTTGCCAGTCTTGGTGTTCTCCACCTCAACCCCTACCATTAAACCCAGAGTTAATATAGCAAAGGAGGGTAGCATCTCAGTTTATGTCCACGGTAAGAATTTCAACAATTGTTTTTGTTAGAAATTCAAGATTAATCGTGATGGTATGAACGTTCATTTGAACGTTCATTTAGAAACCTTCATACTGAATTAAGATATTCTTTCACTTTGATAAGTCTTGTCCCTGTGAAGTTTATCAATCTCTTTTCTCTCTGGGATATTCTGGTGTTCCTTTGTTTGTTGATGACTCACTACATGTCTACCTCATTGAAGTTAAGATCAGATAAGGCCATAATATTTTTGTTTCTATTTTAGATGAGGTCAATGTCCAGTCAATGGACATAAAAGTGACTTTTTTTAAACCATTCCAGCTTCATAATTTGGTGGCCAATTTCAACAAAGGTAAAAGTTAACTTCAAATAGTTTTACTGTAGTTTGCTCGGACTAGAGCGTTTTCTGACTCTTGAATAAAAAGGCCGCACACGTCATGGGTATTTATGGAGTACATCACATAAAATATTTCCTTGAAGGGTAATAGTCGCCCCAAATGCATTAGCCTACCATTTTATTTTCAATTTTATTTGCAAAGATTTGGCATTACCTTAACCAACCTACAAAATATATTGTATTGTCTACAGTAACTAGTGAATGGTGGATTAAAACACCTGTCAATAACCTGGAAGGAGTTAAATCATTTGAATTGGCTGTGTTTTATTATTATCATGTTGAAAATAATCATCCACCTCAGAGGAAAATTTACACCGAAACAATTTTTCTTAATCAAGGTACGTTACTCTTACAATAACCTGATAGCTGCCTAGTCGGTACCATTCAAATATACAATTTCAATCCGAACTCTTAAGATAATTTAAATTATAACGGAAACAATATTATTAACCTGGTTTGTATATATTTAATAACTATCTATTTTCTTATGTATGAAATCAAGCGCTCTAGGGATGCGTCTCAGATGTGTGTGAATAGATTTATTTGAATATTTAACAACCATCAAGGTACGTTACTCATACAATAATTTGATCGTTATCTACTTTTTGCCCATATTTTGACAAAAGAAGAGCAACGCGCTTTGAGAACTATTGGCCTCCTGTTTTCACAACTGATCAGCGCATCAGTAAGTCTCCAAGCTAATGAAGACTAATCATGTTATAACGGTTTTAGAGACTGGTCTACAACCACAACCTCATCAGATGAGTAAAAGAGAAGTAACTGTTTTATTTGATGATTTTAATGGTAATCAATTAAACATGAATAACTGGATGTATGAAGTTACCGCTAGTGGTGGTGGGGTAAGTACTCATCGTAGGCCTAATATACAATCTAACAATACTGTTTTTAGTAATTCAAAAGAGGTTTTCTGAGTGCATCAGCGATTCCAAGTATACATTCTAATTGCACCTTTTTGTTTTCCCATAGAATATTTATAGTAGGCCTACATGTATTTCAATTAGATCTTGACCAGATTAGGGCAGCGCTATCACAATAAATTTCAAACCAAATGCATTTGGACGCCCAAAGTAACCTCGTGATTGGACTTTTCCCCTTTGTTAACCTTTAAATTTTTTAATCACGTATACAAAACAAAACTTTTAAAATTTTATCCTTATTCAGAACGGCGAGTTTCAAGTTTACACGCCAGAAGCTACCAATACGTTTTTGAAAAATGGCATTCTACACTTGAAGCCGGTAAGTAATTAATAATTAAAGTTGTCCGAAGTTGGAAAGAAATAAAACAGTGGTACTTCATGGGTAATTGTTTTAATAATCTTCGGTTATTGTCAACATAAGATACATGATATCAAGAAACTTCGGTTGTTCTGAAACTTTCCTTCACTTTACTTTTAACAATGACTTCTATTTGTATGTAGACATTTACTGCTGACAGATTTGGTGAAAATTTCCTAAACAATGGTAAATTAGACGTCAAAGGTATGTCAAATGAATAGAAATAAATCGAATGATATTTCTTCGCCTAGTTTCATATATTGTGTGTAGTGCCTCGTGCCTCGCATCTTTAATTTTGATCCAACTTGTGAGAATCAACGATATATATTAAATAAAGCAAATATATATATTTAAACTTTACTAACTTGTAAATTGTCAGTCCATTTAATGAAATTTATGAGTTGATGCCTTTTCTCACTGGTATACTTGTAGGACAATGGGGATCATGTACAGCTAGTTTTAATAACGGATGTTATAGAACAGGATCTAATATACCACCTATCATGTCATCAAAGATCATTTCTAAAGTTAAAATAAGCCACGGAAGAGTTGAAGTATTAGCTAAAATACCAGTTGGTGATTGGATTTGGCCAGGTATGAGAAAGAATTATACAACTTTCAATTACGGTCCATGCAAATTATGCCTTTCTTATGAAAGATAATGCGAATATTTAGTAATAAGTGATAGCAAACCCGGAGAAAAAGCATTACTTAATCTTACTGGCCCGTTTTGTCTTCAACAACAAAGTAACTGTAGCTGTCAAAATCCCAAAACAGTGACCTGCAACTGCTTCTACCATCGGAAATACAATACCCTTCCCAGGTAATTTTATACGCAATATATGGTACTGTCTGATTCTCGGTCAGTTGTCAATAGAGTATCCTGCTAAGGCTCATTAACTATTCAGTAAGTGAAACTGCAGTGAAACACATTCATAAATTTTATTACATTTTTATCAAAGCTATTTGGTTGTTGCCACCTGGTGGAACTGGTGTATATGGTAGTTGGCCGAATTCTGGTGAAATTGACATAATGGAATCACGAGGTGAGTGGATGATGACAATATTTATAACTACCTAATTTCTTTTTTTTTGTGCTTTTTGACCAGTTTTAGACGATGTTAGCAAAAGAGTTATTATCATACAGTACGAATCGAAAATTGTATAATTCATGCTTCAAATCTCTATGAATTGTATGTGCCTCTGTCTCTGCTGGTTTACAAATAAATGGTTGCGACTTGCGAATTACTTTCTTTCTTTACAGGTAACTTAAACCTGAAAGATGGCCAAGGCCACATACAAGGTGTTAAACAAACATTGTCTACCATACATTTTGGCAATGGTCGACCCAATCATAGACAACATGGTCATTGGAAGTAACTATTTTTAACTCTTGCATATAGAATCAAAACATTGTAGAGGGCATTGCTTTCGCGGGACATACCAAAAGGTTTTGTTCATATGAATAACAATTTATTATCGTGTTATCGTGCAAACAAAATTAACTTAGAAATAGATGATAATAATTTTCAAGTTCAATTCCAAGTGTCAACACTGCGTGGTGTTCCGAACCTTTGAAAAGTAGCATGTAAAACCACATTTTACTTCAGATTAAAAACTGATGGAAGTACCTGGGCCGATGATTATCATTTATATGCCGTTGATTGGACACAAGATCGTATAAAGTAAGTGCCTGTATATTGGAAAACACTATCTAATGGTGTTTACGGGATATTCAGTTGACAAACGCAGTCAAAGAGATGTGCCTTGGTAGGATGAGTAAAGTTTTGGAAATAATTCATTACTGTAGCCAAGAAATGTTCAAATGGTTGATAACATCCTGCTGAAGAATGAAACCAGGAAGTCAAAAGCGAATACTTATAGTTGCCAGCTAAAAAGTTTGCCAGAGAAGTAGACAATACGATGACATTGGCTAAATAAATTTCCTATCTATTTTTGAAGATGTACTGTTGATGGTAATCCTGTATTAGACTGGAAAACTCCTCCAGAAGGTTACTGGAAACATGAAAATTTCTCTGGTAATAATCTTTGGGCTAATGGTGGTCCTGATGCTCCTTTTGACGGTAAGGTAAGTCACCAGGTTTAAATGATTCTGACACATAAGATATCATTGGACTGATGAAGGTTATATAAATATAAGTAATCAGATTCCAGTGATTATTGATCATATCATTTCATTAGACTGATGACAGTAATGGTGTTAATTTTGAATTCTGGCTAGCATCCACGGCATATACGGTCTGTCACGTTTTCCTTTCCCCGCGTGTTGTCTAGCATTCATCCCATTTTCCCCACAATGGCCTGAACAGTGATTACCGTAGCCGCCGGGAACATAGTGTAAACCTTGTATAAAGTATAAAGCCTTTTGGTCCATTTTTGTAGTTTGACCTGATTTTAAACGTAGCGGTGGGAGGAACTGGGGGATTTTTCCCAGACGGCTGGAACAATGGAGCTGATGGTAAACCATGGAAAGATAGCACATCAACTGTCATGAAGGATTTCTGGAATAGTCGTAGTAAATGGCAACAAACTTGGCATGGTGATGACGTGGCCATGAAAGTCAAATATGTGAAAATGGTCCGGTACAATTAACATATTAAATAAATATTTTTTATTTCGTCTAAAGGGTTTTTTTTCTTATTGAAAATCCTGTTCTAGATCAGTAATTTGAATTGAAAAATTAGAATTTCATAATATAATGAAAAATATTCTCATTGAAATTTGGTCGATAAATGTTCCATTCTATTGTTGTGATGTAATTCAAAAAATGTAAAGCTATATAGTGGAACAATGACCTGGAAAACAATCAAGCAAAGTCCTTTTACCTTGGTTGGTGTGTTATATAAATGCAACAGATGAACATCTTATAATCCATTAAATCATTTAAAATTGGATTTTTGCCATAATTCACATTCATGTTGTATCACAGTCTGTCACACATCTGATAATCGAAATATAGGAGTTGATAGATAGTATAATATCCTCAAGATATAAAAGCCAGCAGAAGCTTATTTGATAAACATTCGGCGATACAGAAGACATAATGGTATTGCTACCAGTCTTGATAATCCACCTCAACCTAAAAACCTATCATCAAACCCAGAATAAATATAGCAAAGGATGGTAGCATTTCAGTGTATGTCCACGCTAAGTATTTTAACATTTTTAACGCAAGAAATTAATTTTGGAGTGGGTTGTCGTTTTTAAGAATAGATATGATTTCCTGTGACTGGAAGGATTAGCACCTCGGTATATGCCAATGTTTATCACAGTTTTTCACCAGAGCTCTGAATTTGACCAGATCCTTCACGCATTATGCCTGTAAGAATTTTAAATTTTTATCTATGATGTAAATGTAACAGCTAGGCTGTTCGGGGTTTGTAAGTGACGGAGTTGACGGAGTCTTCATTAATCAGCCAGTTATAAAAATTATTGGATATATTAACAGACTTCAATCTTTACATAATACCAATCAAACTAGTAAAAACTTTTCCCCGATTAATGGAGCTTTATATCATAAACAATTCTTTTCCTTGAAATTTAGACCAAGCTCATTCGTAGTTGTTTTCTTTTGCAAAGTGAAGCCTAATTTGCAGACTCTGTTAGTCTTTCCTTATTACCAAAATCAGTGCCTCCTAAATGACCTTAAGCTTATGCAACAAAGGGACATAACTGATTGTTTGACAGCAGTTACAGTAAGAGAAAGACAGGTGGTAGCTCAGTAGGTTCATTGTAATGAGCAAAATGCGCTTACATTTCCATCTTTAATGATCCAGCATCTCTAAAAGATCACCTTTATGTAAACTTTTGGGTTGCGATTGCGTTTGGTCTATAGGCGACTATAAAGCTTAATATCACACAATGACCGCAAAATTATAGATAAGGACCTTTATTTTGTTATTTGGCAATTCAAAAACATTCCGTTGAATCTTTGTTAAGTCGTTAATACAGAAGCAACATTAAGCCATAATTTTCAAGAGAAACCTATTTCGGCAAAATGTAAATGATTTTAAAGAGACGAGAAACCTAGCCATGTTTTGTCATGTTTTCACTTGAAGCTTTTCCCATATTTTAATGCCTGTAAAATATTGCATAAGGGACTGTTTTAACCTTCTGCGGGGCTTATATATTAAATATTTCGGCAATTTTAAATCTACGCTCCTACCTAGAAGGGACAATTCTTAATGGATTTTAACGAAACTTGGCATGAGTGTTCGTAATCACCCAAGGATGAACCCTATTGAAAGTCAGAAGAATCAAAAATATTTAGTATGAGTTACTGCCCTTGTTCTTGAGAACGCGTTAAAGTTTTAGCTCGTAAACACTCTAGAAGGCACAATTCTTGATGGATTTTGATGAAACTTGGCATGAGTGTTTGATATCAACCAAGGATAAACCCTATTGAAAATCAGAAAAATCGAAAAATAGTTAGTATGAGTTATTGCCCTTGTTCTTGAAAACGCTTTCAAATTTTAGCTTGTAAACATTCTAGAAGGGACAATTCTTGGCGGATTTTAAAGAAACTTGGAGTGAATGTTCGTAATCACCCAGGGATGAACCCAATATCATTCAGTATCGCCCTAAAGAGTTCAAAAGAAATGTATGACTTAAGGTTGAACATTTCATACCGGTGATTGTTACTGTACTGCTAAATATTTTTATTCAAAATCAAAGCTGCCAATGGGCGTATATTACCTATAGAAGGAAATAGAGTATACTTCCCTGACGATAACTCACCTTCAACCGCCATGAGCAACTTCTGGAATAATCGTAATAAATGGCAACATAGTTGGCATGGTGATGATGTGGCCATGAAAGTCAAATATGTTAAATGGTTCGATACAATTAAATATAACTAAATAATAAGTAAAGTATTTATTTTCTGCAATACCATTCCCCTAGATCAGGGGTTTCAACCTAGGGGGTAATTAACCTCAATGGGCTTTTCATAAGATTTGGGTAGGGTACAATTCGTGAAATAATAAAGATTTATAGAGGGAAGGGGAGTAATTAATGCAATCGACCAAAGACCATGAAAGGGGTAATAGAAAGAAATGGCCCTAGAGCATAGAAAACGAAGAAATCGGCGGAAAAATCGAAAAATCTGATTTTATTCACATATTAGAATTTATAAATATTTGATCGAATTTATTACATTTGTTTACACAAATAAAATATCATGTTATCCGTAAATGTCTTTTTCCCCTTATTTCTTATCACTGTGTAGAATAAAGTTTGCTGTACATTTATAGAGTTTGTAGCAACCAAACTTTGATTAATAGAAAACAATTTATTGTGTTGTTGATAATGGCTTTTCATATCCATAACAGTAACACCGAACAAAAATAACAATACGATATTATCATAGACCTCAAATGTAGACATGCAATTAGAATACCAAATACACAATAAAAGCTTTGTGGAAAAAGCTGTGAGGTTGATACATCCAGTCGCGGAGTAGCATCGAGCGTTCCGGAAGTGTCACCGAAGTTGTTATGAACTGCGAATCAAATTGTTCAATTTCAATATTTCAAGGGAAGGAACGTTTTAAAATTGTATTTGGTCACGGAGGGTATTTCTGAAAAATAAATCAAATGTAGCCGTTATCGACGACGATCAGCTAATCAAACTGTATGTTTTTGTTAAAATCTAATAATAAAAGACCATGTATCACATTTTCGGGCTTGGTGTTTAAATCAGTCAACTGTGCTAACTGCTATAAATATTACTTTTGTAACACAGTTAGACATACGCCTAATCATTTCAAAACAGGAGTTTTTCATTGAGATAACAGCAAAGATAAGCTTATCTGAACTCTTTATGTACTGAACGTGGCATAGATAAGACATTCGGCGATACAGAAGACATCATGGTACTACTACCGTTATTGTGTCTGTTGCCAGTCTTGGTGTTCTCCACCTCAACCTTAAACCCTACCATTAAACCCAGAGTTACTATAGAAAAGGATGGTAGCATCTCAGTTTATGTTCAAGGTTAGAATTTTAACATTTTTGTCACCAGAAAATCACGAGTTTATAGATACGGGTTGTAAATTATAGGAATAAATATTATTTTCAGACATTTTTAAGACAGAGAGGTTATACTCTTACTTACTTTTGCTTACTTTTTCAACGGCGGATAGGTAGTACTTAGGTATATGCCCATGTTAAGGACTCTTTAGGAGCATTCTGACTGTATGAACTCATATATAGAAACTTTTATGTTGAAGCGCAACATTGTCTATATTTTCTCTTGGATGTAAGAGATACACAGCTGGTAGCTCAGATGCAGTACAATGGGTAAAAATTCCATCACTAATGATCCAGGATTTCTAAAAGACTTCAGGAACATTCTGTTGAAAATATTTCTATGCAGAAGCCTCATAAGAAATATGAAATTTTAACATGCCATAATGAACTAGAGAAATAGACTTCGGCAAAGTTATATGAATTTTTTAAAGAAACCCAGCCTTGTTATGTTTTTACTTGAGGTCTGTCGTTTTAAATGTTTGGACAATATCGCGTATGGGACTGTATATACCATTGGTAGTGGTTAATTGCAATTTGTAATTTAGACTCCCACAATCTCGTGATCAAGTATTGGTACCATGTCATATAATATTTTGTTTATGTTGTAGACGAAATCAATGTCCAGTCAGTAGACATACAAGTGACCATTTTGAAACCATTCCAGCTCCATAATCTTGTTGCCAATTTTAATAAGGGTGAGTGATCAGACAAGAACTTTGAAACATTTTGCATTAAGAAATTTTCATTAGATACAGTGTCAGTATTTCTGCAGTTCCTGTGTTAAGCTATGATTATACGGATAATATGATTTAAATTTGTCGCAAATAAAATGCAAAAAAATAACAAAATTAAAAAAAACAAAGGTGATAACGAATTGCAAGTCCACTGGATCAAAGTAAATGTCTTTTTCAATTGTTAGATTGTTAAGACCGCTGTGTAAATGCTAAATGATTAAAAGCCTTAACTGCCGCAAGTCGAAAGTTAAATTAGCCCAACAGCAGATAGTGTCCAAATGATCATAAACAGTCTAGATTTTTACCCTGTGCACTTTAGCCTATTGTTTTGATATATTAATTACACTTACAGTGACAAGTGAATGGTGGATTAAAACACCTGTCAATAACCTGGAAGGAGTTAAATCATTTGACTTGGCTGTGTTTTATTATTATCATGTTGAAAATAATCATCAACCAGAGAGGAAATTGTACACTGAAACAATTTTTCTTAATCAAGGTACGTTACACTTACAATAATTTGATCAGTTTCTGTGTCGTCGAGTATTGTACACCCGAGTACATCAAGACCTTAGTTCAAACTGTATTCAGGTAATTCAACTGGTAACTAGCACAATACACGTCTAGTCTGTGCGGTTTCAACCACCACTTATTACACAAATTTTACCCCCGTCTGTAAATGCGTCTTCTGATATACATACACAACTTTGTACAGTAAAGATAATGTTTTAAGTTAAACAAGACTCGAACACCAGAATGGTAAGCCAATAGTGCACATCAAAGCCCCATATAATGTATAGGGCTTTGATACACATAATACTGTATAAGGAATTATAATCATGTTATAACGGTTTTAGAGACTGGTCTACAACCACAACCTCACCAGATAAGTAAAAGAGAAGTAACTGTTTTATTTGATGATTTTAATGGTAATCAATTAAACATGAATAACTGGATGTATGAAGTTACTGCTAGTGGTGGTGGGGTAAGTATCCATTTTTATACAGTTACACAATTACAATAATAAAATATTTTCACTGTTAAAATAGTGTTCAATACAGAATTGCAAAGCGATATAGAAATATAGACATTTTTCACAAGTAAAATATGATGACTTTCCTTCAGACGTTTGTGATTGATGTTCTTCGGAAAAACCTTCTTGACGACGACAATGACGCTGATGTGAACGCCATTTTTGGTTTGAGACAACTCTCTCAATATTTTGTCTTTAGAATGGCGAATTTGAAGTTTACACGCCAGAAGCTACCAACACCTATTTGAGAAATGGTATTCTTCACTTGAAGCCGGTAAGTATTATTATAAACTATGAATATTTGTGATAGCTGCTGAGGTACCAGGTAGATTCGGGAAAGTAATGTTTGGCATCAGATTCTCTTTTCACTTTTAGGATCCAAACATACTCATATTTGAATCAGACGAAACGCAACTTGTTATTTACTAAGGTTTTAGTCTTAGAATATATGAATTATACATCCAACATCTTGTAAATAGTATGATCTGATGTATTGTGGTTTTTGTACGCAGCAAAAATTCCATATACTTCCATGTCTACCTGAAATAGTCTTCCTACTTGACTGTGAAGTCAAATCAGTCACAACTACCGTTGGTGATTGTCTCTTCATAAATTGAGGCTCGTGGTTATCCTTTTATTTTTAAAATTGAATTTTTAATGCAGACATTTACTGCTGACAGATTTGGCGAAAATTTCCTTCACAATGGTAAATTAGACGTCAAAGGTAAGTATATTGAATATGCGCAAAATTGGAATACATTTACAAAAAAAAATATATATATATGTTAGAATAGATAAAAAAAATAACACTTTTCTCTTTAAACTGTAAATTTTCTGAAGTTCATTTCAATATGGTGATTTTGTAAATTTAATGCCTTTTCTTTCCTGTTTTAGGACAATGGGGATCGTGTACAGCTAGTTTTGATAACGGATGTTATAGAACAGGATCTAATATACCACCTATCATGTCATCAAAGATCATTTCTAAAGTTAAAATAAGCCACGGAAGAGTTGAAGTATTAGCTAAAATACCAGTTGGTGATTGGATTTGGCCAGGTAAGAGATCTTTTAAATCAGATCCTCATGATTACTTTGTGTACATCTTTGAAGTGATCAGTGGTAAGTATAAAGTTCACCTTGTTGCTTGTGGATTTTTTTTTCGGTCGGCATTGTTGCCATCGTCAGCAGCAGAAGAGTGTTATTAATGAATTCTATTCTTTCCTTAAGCTATTTGGTTGTTGCCACCTGGTGGAACTGGTGTATATGGTGGTTGGCCGAATTCTGGTGAAATTGACATAATGGAATCACGAGGTAAGTTGATTGTTGCATTTGCATTCAAATTCAATATTGTCACTGAAAAGAACGACAACATAGGAACTAATGATTTGACTTTCGCATAATATGCATTCTATTGAACTGTCAGTTATTTCGTCTGTTCATCACCCTGTCTCGGATTTCTCGAAGATGATAAATTGATAGATGTGCTTTCTTACTTTCTAGGTAATAGAAATCTGAAAGATGGTCAAGGCAACATTCAAGGTGCAAAACAAGTTTTATCAACCATACATTTTGGTCCCGGCTTCCAAAATCACAGACAACATGGTCATTGGAAGTAAGTACTTTTAGCTATAACTGAACATCATCAAAAAGTGTTTCATACGAAAACCATTCTAAAACGATGTTTCGATCATTGACCATAATTAGAATCCAATTTTGAGGTGGCGCGTCACAAAGGCACATTTCATTTCATTATAACAGAGGTACAGGGAAGATTTTTTTAAATATATATTCCTTTTTTCAAGACTGTCGTTCTTTTACTTCCAGAATAAATGATCAAAACTTCACGAGCGCAAAAATCATTTGCCGTGAACAGTTCTCACTATTGATTCACAGTAAATTGTGTTTGTATAAATTATCGTTTATTCATGACATTACACAATGCATAAGCTCAATCAGGATCTGAAAACTAGAATGTGAAACATTTTATTTCAGATTGAAAACTGATGGAAGTACCTGGGCTGATAACTATCATTTGTATGCCGTCGATTGGACAAAAAATCATATCAAGTAAGTGCCTGTATTTTGGAAACATAATTCCTACATTATTTCATAGTACCGGTCTTCTCTAAGACTTAATTTGTATGAGTGTTCACAATCAAAAAATGGTATCAGAGTTGCACCAAGTGTTCTTGATTACTTGTCCCATCGGAAGCATATTAAGAAGCGAAAAGCCAGAAAACTGATTTTCATTCTGCCTTTTCTTTTAAAGATGTACTGTAGATGGAAGCCCAGTATTAGATTGGAACACCCCATCAGAGGGATACTGGAAACATGAGCATTTCTCTGGTAATAATATTTGGGCTAAAGGTGGTCATGATGCTCCTTTTGACGGTCAGGTACGTCACCAGGTTCAAATAATTAATGACCTAATGATAACGAAACCTGGTAACATTATTCCATCGGAACTCAATCAAGTTATTTCTAAATATGACATAGCCATAATAATTGTATGAAACTCCTTTCGGAGCGTACTTGTTCAAAATCGCAGTTCTTGCAATAGCGTATGATATACGGTTCTTTAGCTTTACAATTATTTTCTCCTGTAGTTCGACCTGATTTTAAACGTAGCCGTAGGCGGAAACAGGGGATATTTCCCAGACGGCTGGAACAATGGAGCTGATGGTAAACCATGGAAAGATAGCTCATCAACAGCCATGAGGGACTTCTGGAATAATCGTAGTAAATGGCAACATACTTGGCATGGTGATGACGTGGCCATGAAAGTCAAATATGTTAAAATGGTTCGATATAATTAAAAAACTTTTAAGAATTTTTTTTTTTGCATCCACAACCTGGCTCCATCATATATTTGAAAACTGATATTCATATTCGTCCCTCTTGCCTCATCCAACCTTTTTCACGTTGCACCTATAACCGTCAACCTTCATGCATAGAATGGGAAAGTTTTCTGTAGGAAAATCCTACCCTGGGCTGTTACGTGTGGGGCACTGGGACATTGTAACACGGTGAGAATTCTCAAAAACTAGCGACCCACATAACATTTTATGTCTGGTTCTAAACGTGTCGATATTCATTCTGTATAACATGTCTGAAGACGGATAGGGGGGTCAGATTTGTCGGGCTATGTATATAGTTGCTGAACCATTCACCACAGTAGCAGTTCAGTACAAGGTTCAATCATATAAAATTATCGTACCCCGTAGATTGAGACACGATAGCAGCCACTATTGATCTCAAGTGTAGAAATATTCAATTACTATACCAAATATACAAGATTAGCTTTTGATATGAAATTGATATACCCAGTCGCAGAGTTTCATCGAGTGTTCTGGAAGGGTGACTACACACTGTTGGATTGCACAGGACTGAACAAAGTCGCAAAATTGCCAAATCATATTTTCATAAGGCTTTAGTCTCCCCCCATATTTTAAATCTTAACCTACTGTAAAAAATGAACGTTGAATTAAAACCTAGAAAAACACATAGAAAACGAAAAGGTAGATGATATGATTTCGGAGTACTGCACACAATGAGTACCTCTCAATATAAGAGAATGCCCCATAGGCCCTTTATCCATTATCATTCTATGGCTTACACCGTCTGCCCACAGTGACCAAAAACCTTCATTTCGTCCTGTCCCTGTAATCCAATACCTTCTTTCAGAGTACCCCCCTCTGACTATCCTTATCCTTCTATTAAATTTACCCTCTTCTACCTCCACATTGCCTGTTTGCTCCAGTATCTTCTCTCTCGCTCTACACTGTTCTTCCCGTAGTCCTGCTTTTGACATTCCCGTCTCTCTCTCTTCTTCCCTTTTCTTTACTATGTTTTCTCTGTAGAATTTCATACTTTCTCTTTACATGTGTTTTATTTTATGTTATATAGCTGCTCCAGGCAAAAGATTTCTTGACAATTTGAACCTTGGTAAGATATTTCTTTAGTAACTTTTACTTTAAATGTTCTTGTAAACATCCATTTGTGAATAAGTTGGAAGTAATCGAGAAAGAATTAATTTAGAAGGGGATCGAGAGTTGATTTACATGATTCAAAGTCCTTTTTTTATCAAATCTGTTCTACTACTGTTGTATAATAAAAGAATTAAGAATACAAGAGTAGTTTTAAGTGGAAGTGGAAATATACACTAAAATATAATCATTGTTTTTTCCAAAATCAAAATTGATATTTCAGATTTTTAACTGAAATTTCTTTTGGGTAAACTAATTTGCAGGCAGCGCTATGAAGTGTATAATGAGGGAAATTGTTGAAGGCTCTTTAATGTGCACATTCTGTTGCACCATGTAAGCCCCTCCTGCATCAATGACATGGTAATACCGGATTTTAAAACAAAATTTATTATTTACAGGTGGTTTTAAACCATGTATTAGTAATATAGTATGTCTTGTCAGTCCTTGTATGATGCAGACATGTGAATCACATCCTGGTGCCAATTGCAGGTAATTAAACAACCCACAATAACAAGTAATAACTATCTGAATGAAAATTCAGCTTAAACCCACTCTGAGAATGAAGAAAAGGGTACCCACAGAAGTATCTTGTTTATCTTTGTACACCGAAATTTTAATTTTCTCGACTTAAAGAAAATGTCCAAACTATTATACGCTTTTTGTATACATGTTCAAGCATGAACGGTGGCTCGTATACGACATCATTTTTTCAAAATTTTTAACTAAAAAACTGGAATATAATTATAAAACATCATTTTGAATTATAAATATGATGTCGTATACGAACCACCGTAAGCACGAGATGTTTCTTTACACGATATACTTAGCTATCATAGATATAAGCAACATGGTATATTCTTCTAATGGATTCGATGTTTAAAGTACCAAAATTAAATTAATTTTATGTATTGAATTTCAGACAAGGATGTGGTTGTTCTGCTGTTTGGACTGATGCATCTGGATCCCGCATTACATGTTGATAATAGGAAACGAAGCTGTATGAAAAAACTACACACAAATTCTTGACCAATAAAATGTTTTCTATTCCTTTCAACACAGAAAGATATGATTATACATATTTCTTCCAAGGGCCGTCCTACAATTAGGGAAGTTCCTGATGTTTACACCGTGATCATAACTTTCTGACATTTTTTAATACAGAAACATACTGTAACCGGATAACGTCACCTATTATGATTTTGTGCACGAAGTCGCATTTCTTCGCATTGGGAGATAAAAGAGATTATCTGGAAGATCTGTTAAAGGAACAGATGTGTAATTTTTTTGTACCAATCATACTTTAGTCTCAGAATGCTAAGTCAATCAGTAATAGTGTTCACAGCCCAACGGCGAAATTTGAGCATTCAAATCCAAGCGTGTCCAGAATTAAAGTTAAAAAACGAGTCGTCTTTTATGAGATACTGCAATATATATGAACGACACCTATAATAGGTAAGGACATTCCTAGTTTGAGATATTTTATGAAGGAATTATGCGATTTTGTACATTTCTGGGACTTCTGAAGACTATTTACATAATTATATTCAAGTCTCAAATCAATACCCCAAAATGACGCACATATCCCTTTTAAAATCAGGTAGGGAGCTAATCAGTGACCTGGCCGACATAGTAGGCCTATCGTAGAAGAATTCTATGGATAAAAACATCTGGACTGGTTTATCTTAGAGTTAGAGACTCACTTTTTTACAATATCGTGACCTACACGATAAGAAAACTTATCAAACTTTCTTAACAAGATTAATACTGTCAACTACAGACGCCGAGAAAATGAAAGTTCTGGTGTTATCTGTTTTGCTTTGCACTCTATTGGCAGTAAACGGTAAGTTTTGAGAGACGGTTGGTTAATCATGTTGGCTGCGCTCTATGTCAGCTTTTTGCATTATGTTTCAAAAAGGAATACCTACTTCTACTTTTAAATAACAAAACGTACGCTACCTACTGAAGTGGCGACAATCTCAAATTATTAGAAGTTGTCAAAATTAAAGGACTTCCATTCTGGTATCTTGCATTTAAAGAAATAGTGTCCATATAGCACGCTATATTTGAAATGTAATGTACACGCTTTTATGTTCTGCTTTTCTGCTTCTGTGAGAATGCTTATTGCGGTGCTTTTTTTCCACGTTCAATTCTGTGTTTTAACTTGCATTTTATTTGTATTTTCCAGCTGCCCCAAACAAACGGTTCTTAGACCTCATTATAGGGGGTAGGTACTTTTCTTTCTATGTACATTTTCCAATGTATTTATCTTTTGTAGCGAAGCCATCAGTCTACTACTGAATAAACGACAGTCCGAAGCTCCGTACTATCAAGACGCTGATAGGCTTCACGTTTAACGTTAAGGTTACTGGCCGACTGGCGATTCAAAGCAACTTATCGGATCCGTCTCAGTCGACATGGCCTAAACTGCGATCAATAAGAGTTAATCGTGTGGTGGTTAGTATATCTAAAATTCTTACAGTTGCCAGGGCAGCCAATGAAAATCCAAATACCACTAATTGCAAGGTCGAAATGAACTCCCCAAATGGCCTCTATTGCAGGTCAAACCAAATGCCCGTTTCAAGCTTATTGTTTTATTGACCCTTGTATGCTAGCTAAATGTGAAACTAATCCGGATGCAAAATGTCAGTAAGTGTTTATCATCTTTTTGTTTTGTTTGATAGCGAGATCAGTCTGTTCAAATCTGGATGTTTTTTAGCGTTTTTCTAATGATGACGACACCTCCTGCCATTCATGATCTGTCAAAACTTTTGTGCATCTCGTGTTCTGTGACATATCGTACTCAACCAATCAAATGTCCTATTTCCTTACTATATGTGATGAATCTTAGGATGATCATTGTTTTACTTGCCCATATTTTTTGCCTGGTTATCATAAGTTATGACACATTTTGATGCCAATGAGCAAATGACGAATAAATTTATTAAAGATCGCATGACACAAAACCATACAAAACAACGTATGCTTCTTGTATGGAAATAAGACACACGAATGTAGTTCCATTTTGAATATCTAGTTCGACTGTCGAGTTTCTAAAAAATGCCTTATATTCCCACAAAGCCTTCAAATCACATTTAAAGTCATTTATAACCCTTTAAATATGATTCTAAGGCTTTGTTGAAATATTGCAGCATTTTTCAAAATTCGACTTATTAAGTCGAAAAGGTTGTTAATAACTTCTTTGTGTGTTATAACCACGTAAGAATCAAACATAGTTTCGTATGGAAACCAAACATCCAGAGCTTCTATTGGGAATAGAACTAAACGAGAATTAATCGAACTCAACTTCTACTTTAAAAGTCAACCAAGGCAACTGTCATTGTCAATAAATATTTAGCGTTTTTTTCCAGTGTATTGGTCTCATCAAAATTATCCTTATCAAAAGTGTCTTACCTCACTGATTGGTTGGCACGCAAGAGACACCAGAAGCCTTCTGTAAATTGGCGAAACAATCAAATTGTATAATTTTGATTCGAATTTTTGCCAAATTTAGTATTATTGCCTACTTTTGGCTGTCTCTATAGCAATGGTCCGTTTGGCAAAGAAATAGGTAGCACAATATGATTATTTTATTACTATCATTATAATGATTTAAACGTAATGGAGTCTACAACTCAAACATTTTGAATTGATACAAAATTTCCATGAAATGCAGATCAGAATTTATAATATAAATCTAGTTACGTTTTATAAACGTTTTCTTCAAGGGAAAGAATTCTCTGCAATTTCATTTGACCACTGAAGCTACTTATACAATTTTGTAAAACCAGATGTAAATCGGATTACTCTGATTCCAAGCATTGCACGGAGGGACAATGAGTACCTCTCAATATAACAGATCGTGTTTTTTCTTCCACCCTTTCACTACCTGCAGGGTAATGTTTGCGAATTTCTATGATTAGCCAAAATGAATCACGACAATCAGATCTGCAAATTAAAATGGCTAAATGGTCCACCCCTAAATACGCCAT
This sequence comes from Lottia gigantea, assembly GCF_000327385.1. Classification (NCBI taxonomy): domain Eukaryota; kingdom Metazoa; phylum Mollusca; class Gastropoda; family Lottiidae; genus Lottia; species Lottia gigantea. The sequence continues at coordinate 253,150 of NW_008708290.1, read as the reverse complement.
TAAGTAGTTTAAGCTTTTTCTCTTTGAAAAGAGGCATATTATTATGTTATTTTTCCATTTCAGACAAGGTTGTGCATGTTCTCCAGTCTGGACAGACTCTACAGGTCAACGTATTACTTGTTAATCAATTTATATTGAATAAACTACTCCGTCAAATTCACCATTGTTATTCTTAAGTTTTGGTTTCAAACTATATGGAACCATGATATTCTAATAATTTACATCAATGATGAAATTTGCTGACAAAACTGACCTTCATGCCTTTGTGTGTAGCGTTCGTTTCAAAAATTTTGTGGACGAGATATTAAAAAATGTAATTTGGGATTCCTAAATCTTATACATTTTTATGGATCCGGTGACATTCTAAAAAGCTGATTTTTATACGTTTTTGCCCCAAAATGTGTGCCAGAATGCACCAAATCAATTCATTTTTTCTAAAATTGAACCCTTTCAGACCCTTCATATTTGACGCTTGCACCTCCACAGAGTAGCCAAACTTTGAATTCAGGTTCAACAATTGTTCCACCATTGAGTCATTCTGGCCCCTATTTGTACCACCAGTCCAGGAAGACTCGCGCCGCCACTAATTACACTCTGATTCTGTTAGATACAATTTTCTATATTATCATTATTATACGACTTCATAATTAATATGTAATCATAAGGTCAAAAAATTACGGTCTTAGCTTTTATAGCCTACTTTGTAAAAATCCAAACAAGATATCATTTTCCCTTACATCCAGCCAATGCCATTGTTGGAGTGTTTTGAAAAACACGTTTCTACTTGATATTTAAAATTGAGTTGATTCGGCGTGGTGATCTTGTGGTCGAAATGGCGTTGTGTCGATATGTCCGAAGGGAGACAACTCCTTAAAAAAAACATGGCGGAGTATTTAGAAACCGTTAAAGAGTCTGCTGAATTTTCCAAGTTATTGAATGACTTTAAAAGGTGAGCTTCTTGAAAAGCCGACTGTTTCTTCAGAAATCTAAGGTCAATATTTTCCTATTGCTTTTGTTGTAAATTATTTTACCGTTAAGCCATAAATTCGATTTCGGAGTAATATCTTATATGGAAATACAATGGAACCAAACAACAACTACTTCCAAACATAAAATGACATGAACTTCTGAAGAGAAAACTATCATTGAAATCACAGTAAATTAAGTCTGTGTAGGTGAGTAGGCTTACCTGTAAATATTTGCTTTCTACTTCTCTTTCCAGTCAGCTGATTGTTGTTCACTTTGCTGCTAACTGGGCACCACAATGTAAACAGATAAATGATGTGCTCACAGAGTTGAGTAAGAACACCAAAAACACAAAAATAGTTCAGGTAGGCTAAAGTTACAAGATTCTGAATTAATGTGGTAATAATCATATTCTATATCATTTGTTTACAATTTCTGTCAGAAACTTGCTGATCATAACCTCTCTCTCGTTGTTTAATATACAAGATTTAAGTATTTGATTAATTCCATCTTCTATCTAGGAGTAGCCTGTTGAACATTTAGACATATCATTATCGGTATTAGTACTTGTAATTTCTTTCTATGATTATAGCTTGAAGCAGAAAATGTTCCAGAAATATCACAGAAGTATGAAATTGTTGCTGTTCCAACAGTTGTATTTTTTAAGGTAAACTTTTATAGAAAACCCACAACTGACACAGAATTTCTACTTTAAATTCCCTTATTTATCGTCTTTTATTTGATGCTATTACATTTAACAAAATACACAAATTTTTCATGGCTACCGGTACATGAGGTGTTCTCTCTCCATATATCTCATGGATTAAGAAGCTTTTCTGCTCTTCGTGGCTAGTACCTTTACTCTTCATGGCTTAAGGGCTAGTTGATTTTTCAACATGGTTTCCTTATCATTGAGTGATATAGTTTGGATGGGCTGACCTGCAAAGAGGATGTAGTCCTTTTATCTGACATTGAATTGAAGTCAAATTTACTGCAATTCAACCAAAACAAATGTTTTTTTTTTCTTTCAGAATGGTGAAAAAGTAGATAGATTAGATGGTGCTAATGTGGCTGAATTAAGTAAAAAAGTTTCTAAATGGTCAAGTGGATCACAAGTTGTTACATCAGAACCACCCAAACAAGTGAATAGCATTCATTTCTGTCTTAGATATGGAGAATAACTGTAATCAAGAGCACTATTGATAGCTCTAATTGATCAGTATCAATTAGTAAGAGAAACTATTTAGACAACTGTTGTAGGCATATATGTCGTTTTTTCTAGGATCTAAACACCAGGTTAAAGAATTTGATAAATCAAGCTAATGTCATGTTATTTATGAAAGGATCACCACGAGAACCTAAATGTGGTGAGTTAACTTTATGAAATGGATGAAAGGTTTTTAGCCTTTAAAAGGGTGTCACAGTGTCTTTGATACTGTTAACAAATTCATTATTGGCTTCAGCTCAAGGCACAGCATTCATGATTTATTTTTATTGCTGATTGTGCAGGATAGCTTTTAAATATTACAATCTGTATGGGATAATTTTAAAATGTCAACAGTTGTGAGTCAATAATTTCTTCCATTAAACATGAATTTACAGGCAGAACATGTGAAGGCATACTTACCTTTTCATTATCTTCTGTAAGGTTAGTAGTACATAAAAAATACATATGAATTTAACATTCATTCTGAGATTTTCAATATTTTACACCATTCGCATGAATTGTTTCTTATTTTCAGATTATGTGCATGTTAATTTAAAAATATAACTTAAAATGACTCTCCACTTTCCATGATTTCCACTTTTAGCAGACAGATAATACAGCTATTAAATGATATAGTTGTTGAAATGATTATTAAATGTTGATAATGATTTGTTATGTAGGGTTCAGCAGACAGATAAAACAGATATTAAATGATATAGTTGTTGAAATGATTATTACATCTTGATAATGATTTGTTATATAGGGGTTCAGCAGACAGATAATACAGCTATTAAATGATATAGTTGTTGAAATGATTATTATATCTTGATAATGATTTGTTATATAGGGTTCAGCAGACAGATAATACAGCTATTAAATGATATAGTTGTTGAAATGATTATTACATCTTGATAATGATTTGTTATATAGGGGTTCAGCAGACAGATAATACAGCTATTAAATGATATAGTTGTTGAAATGATTATTATATCTTGATAATGATTTGTTATATAGGGTTCAGCAGACAGATAATACAGCTATTAAATGATATAGTTGTTGAAATGATTATTATATCTTGATAATGATTTGTTATATAGGGTTCAGCAGACAGATAATACAGATATTAAATGATATAGTTGTTGAAATGATTATTACATCTTGATAATGATTTGTTATATAGGGTTCAGCAGACAAGTTATACAGGTATTAAATGATATAGTTGTTAAAATGATTATTATATCTGGAAAATGATTTGTTATATAGGGTTCAGCAGACAAGTTATACAGATATTAAATGATATTGTTGTTGAAATGATTATTATATCTGGATAATGATTTGTTAAATAGGGTTCAGCAGACAAGTTATACAGGTATTAAATGATATAGTTGTTGAAATGATTATTATATCTTGATAATGATTTGTTATGTAGGGTTCAGCAGACAGATAAAACAGATATTAAATGATATAGTTGTTGAAATGATTATTATATCTTGATAATGATTTGTTATATAGGGTTCAGCAGACAAGTTATACAGGTATTAAATGATATAGTTGTTGAAATGATTATTACATCTTGATAATGATTTGTTATATAGGGTTCAGCAGACAAGTTATACAGGTATTAAATGATATAGTTGTTGAAATGATTATTATATCTGGATAATGATTTGTTATATAGGGTTCAGCAGACAAGTTATACAGCTATTAAATGATATAGTTGTTGAAATGATTATTAAATGTTGATAATGATTTGTTATATAGGGTTCAGCAGACAGATAATACAGATATTAAATGATATAGTTGTTGAAATGATTATTATATCTTGATAATGATTTGTTATATAGGGTTCAGCAGACAGATTATACAGATATTAAATGATATAGAAATGATTACTATATCTTGATAATGATTTGTTATATAGGGGTTCAGCAGACAGATAATACAGATATTAAATGATATAGAAATGATTATTATGTCTTGATAATGATTCGTTATATAGGGTTCAGCAGACAGATAATACAGATATTAAATGATAATCAGATTGAGTTTGGTTATTTTGATATATTAACAGATGATGATGTCAGACAAGGTAAGATGTTACTGTGCTAATAATTCTTTTCTTTTTATCCAATAAACCATAGACTGTGTCCTATAGAGACTGGGAACTTCACAGGACATTCTGTTTGTCTGAATGGGACAAAGGCTGTGTGGGCTATAGACCAGGCTTGTTAAAAGGGCATTCTGCTTTTTTGTAAAACGTTTTCATTATCAAAAATGTTGTAAATTATACATGAAAATATCTCTAGAGTATGCTATTTTGACCTAGTTTTGGTGTTTGGCCTTATAATGTCTGGATTGTTTTTTTAGTTAAAACTTTCAGATACATTAAAGGGCACCTTTTTCCAGATTTCGGTGTATAGTTTTCACAAATATGAGCAAAAAACCTATAAGAGTTCACAATACAAGCCCTGTTAAAATGTCCTTCATTGCACACCACATGTTGCTTCTGTACCCTCTCACAATGATAAGATTTTGTGATTGTTTTTAAAGGTTTAAAGAAGTATTCAGACTGGCCAACATACCCTCAACTGTATCATAATGGTGAATTGCTAGGTGGCCTAGATATAATCAAAGAATTAGTGGAATCCAATGAATTATGTAGCACTTTAGGTGTACAAGACAAACCTAGTTTAAATGAAAGGTAGAATTTTCATCTTCAATTATGTCCCCTGTGTTATAACTTAGTTTAGTAGAAAATTTTTTTTTTTTTTTTTACATGCTCTTCCATTTCATGAGGTATAGACCAGTATATCAGTGGACCAGTCAAGCTTTGAATCCTAACCGGCCGTACATATATTTATACACGACAAGGACAACTCAATGGTTTTTAATCTTAGACAATTTTTAAAGGGATGAAGGTGTCTTTTTCCAACAGAGCCCAATTTCTGTTTTCTATTTCACTATTCAGAATTTTAATCTGGCATTAAGTTCTACTACAATTATTAAACATTAAAGTGATACATATGTATGTTTTATTTAATCATGTTTTTGCCAGATTAAAGTCTATAATCAACTTAGCCCCAGTGATGATATTTATGAAAGGTAATCCAGAAACACCTAAATGTGGTTTTAGTAGAACATTGGTAGATTTATTAAATTCTGAAAGGTAAGAATATGTCAATTATTCAATATCAGAGACCATTTAAGGACTTTAAGAATATTTTGCCTGGTATTCTATGTTGTCTGAGACTGTTAAGTTATTTTCATCATGTATGATCATTTTGAGATTTAATAACAGGAAGCATTTACTATTTTAGTGTTAATTAGAAGTTATGTTCTATTGGAATAGGGCAAAGTGGATGTGTTGGCGTGATGATTGGTTTCAAACATAACTAAATTTCATTATAATAATGATAACTTTTACATGAATGACATATCAAGGAATTCTGACGTTTTCTCTTTTAGTTTTTAAAGGAACATTCTGCTTTTTTGTGGGTAAAAAAGTTTTTGCTCAAATTTGTGAAAATTTTACACCATTAATATATCTGAAAGTTTGAACTAAAAACATCCAGTCGGTAATTTTTAATGCCAAAACTATTTAAACGCATAACTTAAGTTTACGTAAACTTTTTATGCTTTTATGGAAGCTCAATTTGATCATGTAGATACATAGATATAAATAGCATACTTAAGAAGTATTTTCAGATATCATGTAAGACGTTTTTGATCATGAAAATGTTTTACAAAAAAGCGGAATATCCCATTAATACCGGATTTCATGATTATCAGACACACCCAAATCTCTCAGTCCCAAAGATAAATGACATATCATGAATTTCTGACAGTTCCTCTTTCAGTTCTTAATATTGAATTTCATGATTTTCAGACACATTCAAATCAACTAGTTCCGATACTGGACTTAAATGACATACAAATGTTCTCTTTAAGGAAGGAAGCATTCTGTGCATTATTTATATAATTCCTTATGATAATCACCAATGATATCTGATTTCTTATAATTTCAGTATTAAATATAAAACATTTGATATCCTAAGTGATGAGGAAGTCCGGCAAGGATTAAAGAAGTATTCTGATTGGCCAACGTATCCTCAGGTTTATGTGAAAGGTGATTTGATTGGTGGATTAGACATCATTAAAGTAAGTTATTTTACATGATTTGGAATCGGTTTATGTCATTCTGTGTTTATGGAAAATTTGAGAGAGCTTTTAATTGGACTTCATTAAAAATACCCACATGGATAAACAAAGTGGCGTGCGTCTTCAACTTCATTGTCATAAGGTTGGAAACAATGGGCTCATGGTATCACAAACAAATTGATTACCAGACATCTGAGTTGAAGACTTGGAATTTTGAAATCTTTATAATGATATAGGAAAAGATATAAACTTAACCCACCTTTTAATATGTATAGGTTAATGAACAAAAGCAGTCCAATAAGTTCAATAATGATCGTAAGACAAGGACCGAAAAGAAGCTCATTTCCCATCTGGAAATTTCACAAATTTGGCTGAAAATGGGCCTCTGTAAAAGCAAATTTTGAAGACATAATATGCGTATGTTTATATATTGATCAAAGCAAAGGCATTTTAAGACTAACAGTACAATTTTTAGGCTGCTATTCCAATTCTCATAAAAATAGTATAAAAATTCAAAAAACTTTTTAATTTGGTCAGACAATAATAATTCTTCAATGGTTGTCATTTTCTTTCAACCAGACTTAGGACAGTCTAAGACTATCATACTGTTTTGAAGTTAATATTTCGATTTATAAAAAATTATAGGCGAAATGCGATTCGGTAAACATTACTAGAATATACTTGATTTTTTGTGGCCAAAACATCAGAGTCAATCATGAGTAAAATTCCAAAATAAGTCAACTCCATTTATTGTAAAGTAACCCCAAATGGGTATTATCAATCATGTTATGACGTCACAATTTGCCGCCATACTAAAAATAATGTACTCAATGCACAATGCCCGTACCAGTAAGTTGGATATCGGTCCACAAAGATCAAAGGGTGACGTCACATCTGTATTTTAAACCTAAATATGATTATAGAATTTGATACACTTAATTGTTATTTATAGATATTATAGATATCATAAAACCCTTGGGAATTTATATTCTAAATATAGTCAGTTATAAATATACCTTACTCTATCAACAGCCCGTGGAAATTTAAAAAAAGATCTAAGGGTTTTTTTTTAATTCTTTTATTTGCATCAAACTACTTTCAAATTTCTGTAATACCTTATAACGGGATATAATTGTTTATGCTCTTGTTATACTGACGGTCTCAGCTTTCTGTGCGTGTCACCATTTGAAATTAAAATCTGAAATAAAGCTACTGATAAGTGATAACAGTAATAATATAAGTTTGATATGCTAGAATTGACTATTTATTTATTCATTCATTCATTTATTCATTTATTCATTTTTTGATTTATTTATTTTATTTCAGGAGTTAAAAGAAGGTGGTGAATTACAGAGTACATTTAATCCTGAATGAATATTGATAACAATGATTGTAAACAATAACAATAAACAAATACTATACTCACTCATATCAATATTTATTTACTAAAAATACCTTATAGAGGTCTATATAAATATAGTTATATAAATATTTACTTTATCAGCTGAATCAGGCTGTTGATTTGTCTCTTTTTTCCGGACATGACTCAATTCAGCAATATGACAATATGAATCAGATCTTGTGTACCTTCAAATAATTATAAATTTGTTGAACATGATCCATACTGTTTATGTATTGTTATCCGTCATTAATATAAGATATTAATTATTGAACATTGAACAGAGAGGCAGCCCACACACCCCTGTAATAATGGGGCTTCCCCACAATGACGTCTGAAAATAATGGAAATCACCTGCGGCACAGCTGCGTTTCACCGGACAGAAAGTCCCGACATATAGCAACACACCGCAACAGCATGTATGTGTCATGTCAAATGCATACCCTTGTTTGTTTCGATCCGGTGAAACGCTCCGTTGAAATGAACGCATCGCATCGCCACATCGGACCACGAACCGCATGTATGTGTCTTTAGCTTTACAAGTAATACAAAGCTATGATACATAGTTCCCCCTTGCCCCTTTTTAATGGATACAATCAGATCTGTGTGGTGTTTGCAAAACTTTGGTCAAAATTTCCCAAACTATGACTAGAATGGAAAAAAGGTTTTTGTGAAAGCTTTGTTTCTAATAAAAAGCCATGATTGTGAAACTTCCTCCTCCCCTTCCCTCTTTTATATGGATACAATTTCCATTTACGCATAGTTAGGTCAGAACTGAGAGGTGTTTCTTTCTGTATGTCTATATGCATTACCTAATGATTGTAATAACACTATATTACAGTCAAGTTTTAAATTTCTTCACGGGTAAATGCATCTATATTTTTCTGTGGATGAAGTGATCATAATAAATAACCTTAAACCGAAACAATTGTGAATAAACAATCATATTTTTGGGGGGAAGAAATATCGTTTGTGGGTTCGCAAATAAAAATATCGATTAAGGAAATTCCCCCAAAATGAATTTTTATATTTTTGCAGAAATTGGATACCTATACATTAAATATGAAGACATCTAATCAACCAAATCTAATGACTTCTTTTGTTTCGTCAACAGAGGAAGTAGATCAACATCCGTACAATAAGATATAAAATCATTCACATTCAGAATGTTGTTTATTATTGCCTTTTAACTGGTTCTGGATAATTTTATTCTGATTCCAAACATACCTTTAGACGAAGATCATCAACCAATTTTACCAAGGACAACAACTGACTGCGAATTTTAATTTTGATAGCTTGCAGAGGACTCTCAACCAAACTAGATAGATTTCATCCAATTTTAGACGTACATTTTCATCTGATTGCAAGCAGATTTTTAGCCGAATCCAGATAGATTTTCGACAAAATTTACCAAGAACATCAACTAATTCTGAATATTAGTATATTGATAGCTTGCAGAGGACTCTCAACTAAATCTAGATAGATTTTCATCCGATTTCAGGCGTATTTTCATCTGATCTTTAGCCGAATCCAGATTTTCAATCAGTTCTGACTCTTGACTTATTTCAGAGAGATCTCAACCAATTTCAGACCTGCTTTCCTCTGATCACAGGCAAACTAATTGATCTAAAAATAATTATGGGTAAATATAATGAAATTGTCGATGAAATTATTCAAGTAGTTAAATTCTGAGGTTCGATGTAGGGTTCAATCTAGCGGCAATAGCCATTATTTCAGAGCAATAGATTACCAGAATCATTTTGTTCAATTGTGGTCTTATCATCATGCAGCAAAATTAACAAAAAAATGATTAATAATTTCTCAATTTTTTTTCAGTGTTTTTAATATTTTACATTGTATTTACCGCAAGCCAAACACCTTCCGTTACAGCCAACAGTATTGAGCGACATCCCGAATTGGAATTTTGTGAAATGAATACAGATTTAAAAAGTGTGATATTCTCTCCATGTACCACAACCATTGGATCACTTGAACAGATGCTGGATGAGGATTGTCAAGAAGAATATTCTTATGACCTATGTTCCGACACAGCTCTGATGCGTTTATTTGTAGAGGGTCAGGTTAGAAAAATGCGAAATAAATACGTAAGTATAAATGAAATAATCAATTTCGTACATAACCCTTTTTTCAAAAACTCCTTTTCAAAATAATTTTCGATACCTGAACACCCATTAATAGCGATGTCCCCTGTAAATATGAGGACATTTTCCCCTCTATCAGTTGCATTGTTTGTTACGAACACGACGAAATGTTTTCATTCTGAGAAGTGACACGAACAACTATATTTAATTAACTACGTTCGGGGTGACATCATTTCATAGGCTGCAAACATTATGGCATGGTGTTCACAGACTTCCTGTCGTGGTCTCTGATCGGCTGTATTCGCTGTCAAACCGCCGCATCTACAAACTTCCAAGATGCAAGAAAGGTGATAATATTACAGTCCAGTTATAAGTACGAAGTTTGTAAAAGCTTGACATTGTGAAAATGAGATGTTCATTACTTTGAAGCATTTATATTTTTCTGTAAATCTGCTATTTCAGTAATGAAGCCAAAGGAGGGACAGAGGGGGCGGCTGCTCCCCTCGCAGCCACGAAAGCATGTTTTTTGGGCAAAAATCTCATAAGTAGGTTAGAGATTCGGGCAATCTCAGATATCGCGCTCCCTCTCGGGCGTAAACCTGGCTCCGCAACTGAGCTGATGCTATCAAATGATTATATCTTTAATGATATGTTTGTATTTTATTTAGTATTATAGACTATATGAAGAAGAACGTGGTCTATTGGAATATTTTAATACAAGTTTGCCAACACAAGCCTCTTTAAATGTAAGTTTTCTATTGACAGGGTCACAGAATCGTAAATTTCTTCCAAGTCTCACAACATATGTAATAATCTTGGAAGTTTTGAACTGTTTTACCTCCATGTTTTCACAAATTCTGAAACTCTCCAAATATCCGAATTAGTATGGCTTGTTTTTCATGGTTTAGCAATCTAGTCAAGCGACCAGTTTCTAATTCGTATTTGTCCACATGGGCTGAATGTTAGACAGGACCAAGTTACTTCGGTCTAATGCAGCCGATTTTGACCAATTTACAATAAAGATATTTTCATTATTATTAAATCACACGAGAAGAAAGGGAATGGTTCATTTTCAAATGTTGACTGCTGAAAATGAGCTCTATGGCCTCCATACGGTAAAAATAAAACGATTATCTCTTTTTAATGGTAAATCAAATGCAACCTTATCTTTTGTAGGTTTCAAAAACATACGAAGATTTACAGGAATATTTTATAGCTCTGACATGTGCGGGAAAAGCTATGGACGATCACAAATTGTACGTAACTATGTCAGATAGTAATGTGCTGTGTGACGTGCTTCAAGTGACGAATCAACTTCTATGTAACATCGATAGCGCTGGGGAAGTCATCTTCAACAACAAGCGTCATAAAGACTCTCATTTAAAATGCCACCATGTAAAGAGACACGATTCGTCCATAAGTGAACTATTATTTGTAAATGTTTTGTCAAGTTTCAGAAGTTATCTGCTCTCTATGAAAGTTAGGTGCAATGCTCAGAATGTTTGTGACGACGACTACTAAAATTAAATCAGCATTCATAATAAAATTCAATATTCACACTTCATATACATATTATGTACAATAAAATATATAGCCTACCAGACCGCCGACCTGGCCTTAGGGAGTCATCTGTCTTATTTAATGGAACATGAATGAAATTCCCTTTGGTAAAACCTTTTTTAATATTTTTTACGTTAAAATGGATGTTAATATCTGTATATAGACGCATTTTCTTTTTAATAAAATATTTCATCGTTTATCTTATTTTCCATTTAATGAATTATAAGATGCAATATTTCTTCGTATCACTAGATAAGGCGGAGGGGAGGGAGATCTCAAATCGATAATTCAACTCGCAGAATATGAAAACAACTAGGTTTTCAACGGCAGATAGCAACCGGCTATATCTGATCAATGGTTCAATTGCGACGTTCTGAGCGCTCGGATAACTTAAAAATTGACATTAGTTGTCAGTGTTTTACTTTTTTTCAAAAATTCGATCTTGTCATCGACGCAAAAGAGTGATCCTCCCCAGTTGATCAAGTCGGCGAATTACAGATATGGAATGAAATGAATGGAGTTTTACGTCCTACTTTTCTGCACCATGTGGGCTTATAACAACGGGCTACGCCTTGCAGGGTACAAAGACATTTGCCTGCTCTTCTTCGATTTCCAACTATCGAGGGATCTTTAACTTGCGCAGCCTGTGACACACGGGACTTCGGTTTATTGTCCCATCCGAACGGCTAGACGCTTTTTCCATCCCACCCCTTCTTACCTGCATCGCGAATGAATCGATAAGATGCTTTTAATCGCCTGTAGACCTGGGCCCATGTATTAAGCCACGATTACATGTACGTAAGAGTAACTCAAACTCAATATCAAACTCAAATTCAAACGATGATTCAGCAAAACTGTCATCGTGTAAAGGAAACCGAGCGGTATTGGGTCAGTGAACAAAGGAGAAGAGGAAAGTCTCCTACAGCAATGAAATCATGAATGTGATAAAGGTGTCTGTTGTCATCCGTAGCGCAAAGGGAGGTGTTGAGTACACACGACACACGCAATTGCAGACTCTCTTGTACTTTGATGTAGGCATAATTATGGATGAAAACATGGACATATTATGCTGTCTTTTTACTATGTCATCGTTGGCATTAAATAACGTGCCAACAGACGTAATATGTACAATGAACATACAACTCACTAGATACTATTAAAAATTAGTCTAACAAAATGAAATTTCAAAATATAGAAACACAAATAATTCTGTTTTGCCTGTTTTAAGGAGAAGTAGGTTGGGTCGATTTCTCCTTCCAATTCAATAATTTTCGACTGTTTTATAAATGTCTCAGTAGTGCAAAAAGAAGCGGGTTTTGACAATGATATAATTATTTAGTCTTATACAGATATTATGTGGGTGTATAAAAAATGCAAACTCAAGCACTATTCAAATGACTTTTTCACCATAATAAATATTACGAAAATCAAAAGGCATGATTTAATAGCAGCTTAGAATTGTTTTACAACGATATCAAATATTAATAAATATAAACTGTTTATGGGACTAAATAACAGACTTTACGTCTCAATATCATAAATATACCTTTTTAAAGATTTGTCCAGGTGTATTGATAATAAACAAATAGTATGATAACTATTATTTTCTACCATCATTTTACAGGTAGACTATTAACGGAATAAAATCGTAACATGATTCCATAGATATTTAGCTGGTCTGAAAGGGCAAAAAGAAAAAACAGAACTCATTTTCTGCAGCGAGGGCTTTTGTCATTTCTTTGGCAAACAGCATACGCATTCCACACGGCTTCCTAAGATTCCGTCAATCCAGCCAAACCAGCCGAGTTGGACCGACAATCAAGCCCAAAAAGCCAAGTTGTAACCGATTGTCCCCCGGGGCCATTCAGCTCAATCAGCCGATTTGTCACCATCCGTCCCGATTTATTCTCAGGGACAAGGCATATTATTAGGATAATTGGCCAGACAAACCATTTCAAACAGGCAAAACAAACCTCAAGCCGATATATCAAGAACCCGATAAGACAAATCAAAGAGCGAAATTGTCATCCCACGTCCCGAGCAGCCCGAAAGACCAGATCATGTTCACTTCACCTTAGGGGCCCGATCAGAAAACAGAAATAGCCTTTTTGATGACATGTATTTGACGTTGATCATAGATTAACAGGACAGCACAGGGCAGGCAAACACGTACATGTGCCATCAAATTAGGAGTCAGGAGGCTCCGTAATACAAATAAGGAAAATATGAAATTCTGCCAATATTACTATACAACGGAAAAACTAAAATTCATATTCATGTTCTTCTGGGGAATAGGGGATGAGTGGTCACGGTCGCTCCGTTCTCATAGCACTCTGCATAGGCCATTTTTACTCCTCAAATCATGCAAACAAATTTCAGAATTCCAGTCATGCTTCTACATTTTGGAAGAATCGCCCCTCGCCCCTACCCTCTTGGTAACCAAAATACATAACAATACACGTGTTAAAAACTAAAATGGAAATAAAGTGAAGAATGTCTATTATGGTGTATTAATGACTCTAATATTATGGTAATTAAGGTGCTCTTACAGGTGGTGTTTTTTTATGTATTTTCTGCTATTTATATCGTGTCTTTCTCAGAGCATTTCAATTCCTGGTTTCATTAGGAATCTAGACAGGTAACAATATTTTCTCACATTCATTCAGGTCTGTATTTTTGATTGACCTTTCCATTTCGACTCGATTCGATTTAATGCTTGTTAAGGTATTTATTCATTTAAATATTGACTTAACCAGATAAAAACTCATTTTAAGCTAATCGTGTCACTTTCCAAAGTATAGACTTGGTCAAATTTTTAAACGAAACATTTTTTTAGGAAAATGTTAAATACAGTTACGATTAGACGAAAAAAAAAGAATGTTTGAATTTTGATTGTGATTTCTGCAGGATGAAGTGGTTACTCGTACTCAGTTTAGCTCTCCTTGTGAGAGGCGATGAACCACCAACACCCGTTCCTATTGATATCCCAGACACCGCTCCTCCAATTATAGACATTACAGATGACGACTCCAACGACGAATCTGAACATATAGTTGAACCAGAAGTAGCAGAAATCAACTATGACGGGGTAATAATTTAATTCCTTCAATTCTATAACAATAAATACAGGATTGTAAGTATCTTGCTCTGTAACGTCGAACAATATTAATTGATGGTTTTGGTCTCTGATAACTCTCGGCTTGAAAAGTTTGGTGATTTTGAAAATGCATCTGTCCTCATTACTCCACTCGAATCAACTGTTAACCGAGTAAGTTTAAGACTAAGAAAGTTAACCAGTTTGATAGGCAGAACCGAGAACATTATTTGTTGTCCTGGTAAATTATGATTGCTTCTTTTTTCGATTGAATAATTTTGCTGAGAGTAACTCTTGCTTGAACTCTTTAACACCATTCTTACGAGATTTTTTTTCGGCACTAATAATGGCTACTTTTTTTTAAAAAGATTTGATGGTCTGTACACTCTTATCATCAACATAGAAATTCTCAGCCAAAACACAAATGAGTTTCAGTTAAACAAAGTTTGATTTAAGTCAATACCATTATTAATTTGTAGATACTACCCGAGCCACCAGTGGATGATCATCAGAATGATACGGATGAATCAGATCTCGTTAGAAGAAGGAGATTTATAACAACCAGCACGGTTCTCTGGCCAAATAATGAAGTTATCTATTCCTATACTCCTAGTCAATGTAAGTTAATTATATTCTGCTGGTTGTCCACGAAGCTCTGTGAGTTATTCCTCGCTTATCTAGAGAGTCGTGAATCGATCCCGGCATATATTGAGGTAATTTCTTCGGAGGAACCGAAATGAAAAGAAGCAACTAGTTTGGATGGCTAAATAAACTGAGGTCCTGTGTGTTACAGATATTCCGGAATTTCGAATCGATGAGGATTTAACCAATGATAGAGTTTTCTTGGTATAGATGACATTGCACTCCTCGTCAATACTGGCCGACTTTCCCACTAATTTTGGTTTGAAGTTGAGGATAAAGTTCTCGACCAAAAACAAACAAAATACTGAAATTGACTTAATCCAAAGAGGTCACCCATTTCTATATTTATCCGCTACTACATTATGTATAAGCAATAATTGGTCAAACTGAAAAGGCACATGTAATGATTCATCATCATTATGATTCGTCATCATCATTTTATCATAATTATAGTTCCCAACGAAGGTTCAAAAAGCGCTATCATGTTCAGTATGGAATATTTAGTAGAAAGAACGTGTTTGAAATTCACTGAAGTAGATCAAACAACCTACACCAAGTCACATGTAAAGTTTGTCGTGTAAGTAATTTTATCATCCATAAATGTTCAGTAAGTTTGAAGACTAAAAGTTAAAAACGAATCCGATAATTCAAAAATCGGACACTCTCAAATTTACCAATCAAAGATTGTTCTTACTGTTGAAATCAATGAAAATATTTACGTTTAAACGTCGAAACCTGCACAGTGTCGTTCAAACCGCGGTTTTATGTCTTAAAAGGACAAAGATATGCTGGACTTTTTATAAGCTAGTTTAAAATGCAAGTTACAACCATTCACATTCAATGAAGTTCTGATAAGTACAGAAACGGCATGAGTTTGAGTGCCAGAAGTGCAGAATATCGCTACACATTATGTATTCTCGTTGGCTAAAATGTACATTGCAGAGGGAATGGTTGTTGGGCTGATCTTGGTTACAGAGCAGGATGGAGTACAAGATGTAGCTGTTGTTCCAAGGTAGGTATGTTCGTGTGCATCGATCTTGATGTAATTGAGTAGTGCATCCTTTATTCAGAAGACTGGCGCGATGTTGATCACTATATTATATCAGACAGGATTCTTCACATATCAATCTCATTAAGTCAACTATAGGTACATAAAATGACAAGAAAAATTAAATGTACCTGTAACTGCCAACGAAAGGGATCCAGAAAGAGCCGAGTTAAATCTGTGGTATTGTTACAATCGACTTGTGCCTTGTTAGCTGATAGAGTCTAATTTCACAAATTCGTTTCATTTCACAGTTGAATTATTGAAGCTTGTTCGTCTTTTTAGGGTACATGTTACCACGAAATGCTTCATTTGTTAGGTTTCATGCACGAGCATCAACGACCAGATAGAGATCGATACATTGAAGTCGACATATATCGAGTTGATCCAGGTAAACGTAAATGATTTAAACATTATTGAATTGAAGTTATCTCTCGTGTTCCAAACTTCTGTGTGTGACGATCTTTATTGAAGGAATTCTTCAACCGCAAATGGTTTATCTACATTATGTCATGTCCAAATTTAGAACACAATTGAAATAACTGCAACTTTGTAATTTTAACTTCCGATCTCTTGACTGTTAATCGGAATTGATATTATACATTAACCTTAGGCAAGTGGTCACAATTCACAAGACTGCAGGAATCTGGTGTGGATTACACTAATAAAAGTATATATAAAGTAGGTTCAACAATGCATTACGCTGGATGGGTAAGATATTACACATATTTTATGGTTTGTAATTGGAAATTATTTGTTAGGAATTGTTCTAACTAAGTACAATGAAGTCTGTTCTGTCCTGATATAATATACCATTGGTTCGATTCTGGTCGATGTCGTATAGAGAGCATGTCTACAGTACTCTTTGTTTTCTTTACCGTTAAGTCCAGATATTAGAAAAGAACCATTTTTCAGACCAGTTGTTCGGATTTATTACCTGAAACATGTTTTTAACACAATAGTAACGTCTAGTGAGACTAAAATCCTTGTTTCACTTGAAAATTTGTTTTTCCAGGCTTTTCAGAAAGATCATTTCGGTGCTTCTATAAAAACCGTCAACGACGATTATACTATGGCAGACGATTTCTACTACCCAATCAGAGAAGTCAATCTCCGTTACAACTGTCAACAAGGTATGTATTTCGATTCTAGATGCTCAGCGATTATTCCACCAAATTCCTTAGCTCCATTAGCTTTTTTAAAGTACAGATTCGACATCCCTTTGACTAATCGTATGTCAGTCCCAGAAACGGGTATTATTTAAACTCAGCTAATCAGTAATGTTGCTCATAACTCACCGTCGAAATTTGTGGCTTGAAATCCATTTGTTTCCAGAATTATCCGTGCTTGAAAGTTGACCACGCGTATTCTTCTTCAGACTCGGCCATATATAGTGAAGACAAATATAGATATAGAAAGTCATTTTCCTACATTTCTAGTACTTTTGAAGATTATTTACAAATATTCAAGACCCAAATCAACCCCCTTTAATTACATGAATGGACACTTTTTGGGTGGTTAGCGTCTATTGCAAATGAGTAAAGTTTGTATCTTTCAATTCTGAAGAAATCTCTATTTTAGAGTTCAAGATTACGGCCCCGGGAAATATTTCCTACCCACGAGTCCATATTTTATATTTGAATTTAATTGTTGATTAACATTTCAGTTAGCTGTGCCGATTTTACTACCGAATGCGTCAATAATGGATATGTTACAAAATATTTAGGCGAATGTCGTTGCGTGTGCCCAGAGGGTTTGTCTTCAAAGGATGGCTGCAGTAAAGCTCTTACATCTGGTAATTACATTTAATTCCTAAAATTCAAAGAAAAGACCTCAAATGATCTCGATGTCAATAAATAATTGTAGCTTTTAAATTAAGGATTAAAAGATTAATTGGTTCCCTATTGCGCAGTATGAAATCGTTAAGAGACTAATGATGATATTCATTGCATAATCTGCTTTTTCGGACACGTATGTACCAAGGATCATAAACGTAGGACGTTCTCAATTTTATGTACTCATAAGTTTCACATTCATTTCAGCCGACAGTGTTGACTGGCCAAGTGGTTCATATGCGTTTGTCGCCGCTGGAAGTGGTTGTCCATCAGGGTTTCTTACTGGCACTAGAAAACATTGGAGTGCTGGATATTCATGGGCTCAAGGAGGCGAAAACCCAATGAAAGGAACACAGGATCGTTATTCCACACAATACGAGTTTTGTGTCAGTAAAAATAACTTTCCCCAAAGTAAAAATAGATGGCATGCTGGTGTTTATTGTTTACATAGAGTTGGTGGAACTTGTCCTGAAGGTGAGTCGTCTATTTTTAAAGGTTCAGGAAAAGAAACCTTTATAATCATCTCTAGATTTAGCTCTTGATCGATTGAATTTCTTGAAACAAGGTATTTTCAACCCGGTTTCCCTATGACAGTGATGCAGGTAAGAAGGACTGACATGGAAAGAAAGTGGATTGGAAAATAAACCGAGGCCCTGTGTGGTACAAGCTATGCACGTTTAAGATCTCTCGACAATTGGAAATGGAAAAGAACAGGCTAATACCACTGCTCTGGCATAATTTCTTTCATTGTACCCTGCATGGTGTTGCCCGTCTTCATTAATGCACACGGTGCAGAAGAGTGAGACTTAAAACTCATATCATTTGAAACAAAGTACTGCTGTTGAATTAGCTATTTCCGGAGTACTTACAGTTCCAAAGTCTAATCATCCCCACATGAACTTCTGTTATTTGTTAAAGGGTTTAAAAGTGGTACAGTTCAATTAGATGACTATATCAGATCAGCTGGCTATTTTAATAACTCCAAAGCCGGCGATTTACCTGACGGCGTTTTTGGTGATGATACTAAATTTGAATTTTGTTGCCGAACTGATGGAATGAAAACTATACCCATTGAAGTCCCTACAACGAACGAGTTTGTCTTGTACAACTCCGATAACACAGTGAGTCCAGAATGTCAACAAGTTAAAAGTACGTAATCCTTTGCTAACGTCTCTTCATTCTTGTTCATTGAGTTTGTTTACAATGGTTATACGTTTACACTGATTATACTGTTGAATACGTTTACCCTGATTATACGTTTCTACTGGTGTAAACGTTTAAACTGGTTTATACTCTTATACTAGTTTTTGCGTTTGCACTGTTTATACGTTGCTACTGGTTTATATGTTGATACTGGTTTATACGTTGATACTGGTTTTACGTTATACTGATTTTAAGTTTATAATGGTTTATACGTTTACACTGATTATTCCCTGCAACATTATAATATTGATAATGCAACACCCAATTATTTTTTTCTGTTTTGACACCATCAAATTTAGATGTTATCATACCTGCGTTGACTAGAACACAGTAGCCTACGACAATAAATGTTTTTACTATGAATGCTAAAAAACCAAACATATAATTCTAGTTGATCCTACCAACTTACTATCTAACTCTATATTATCTTTCTTCTTATGGGATTCTCAACTATGGGCATCACATTTGTACATTTTTCTCTTCTTGAAATATATGGAATTAATATAGATGTTTAGGAGTAACTATAATATCATGTGTTCAATCCATTTCAGATTTCAATTCTAGAAAATTTTACTTTTCTTTCCACAACTTCGGAGGTGCATCGACAAAAGCATCATTGACCGGTTCTCGTCCATTTACTTATAAGTATAGCCAAACATATCTGTTTTATATCTGTCATTATATTCCTCTTGATCTATGTAAGTAAATACCGTTTTTATTATTATATTATGTAAGCTTATTCGAATCATTACCTTATTTCTCACAGGTGGTGAACAATATGATTGGTTAAAAAGGTGGACAAATCTTTTGTAGGTGGACACATTATGTATTTTAGTCCAGTCAGATTTTAGTTTGGGTGGGATAAACAGCTGAAGAATTGCATTTTAATTAAATTCAATTAAGTGCCAATTGCTTAAAGAATAAATCAGAATTCTTTTTTCTTCTTCAATATAGCATGTGGTGGTACAATAGAGCTAAATAGCAATAACCCATCCCAAACATTTTCAACACCAAACTACCCCCAAAAGTATGGATCTAATCAAAGATGTAATTGGTTGATAACGGTATGCAAACCTTATTATATGATACGAAATTATCCAATTTTTATCCGTAACAGTATTAGATTACAATTTCAATCAACATATTTATGCTTCCAAAGTGTTGTCGCATTTTTCATTCGGCCTCGACAGATTATATGTGATGATGTCAACTGATGGCAGGCCTTATAGGCGAATATTCATCAATTTTTGACAACTTACCTACATTCTTACACATTATTTTGTAGGCCCCAGAAGGAAGTAAAGTTTATCTAGATTTTGAAAATTTTGATGTACATTGTACAGATAATGTTCAAGTCAGAGTGTTGAATATTGGTGAAGTTCATACCAGGTAACCTTCTTTAGTAAATTCTCCTGATTAAACATTTAAATGCAGAGTTAAAATTGGTCTCCTCCGTAAAAGAGTATTAATTTTCCTGTACGTCACAGTGAGGTTCTCGTGTCCATATTTCTGTGCGTTTGTCTCTAAATCAATCTTCCTAGTTGTGGTGGTCCAGCTAGTTAGTCACTTGCTCGTTAACCTAGCGGTACGAGTTTCATACATGTATTTTAAATTTAAACCTGGCCTTTTAAATGTTAAGTGAGACACGTCTGACTAGCAATAGGGTCTGTTATACTTGATATAATATTCACATACTTATAGTTCCTTCACGCAATTTTTTTTTTACATTTCAGTTTCTGTGATCACAATGGCAAAACCTTCAGAAGTTATAGTAACAAAATGACAGTTATATTTACGTCTTCACAATGGTCAGAGGCTACCGGATTCCAAGCAAATGTCAGATATTTAACAAGTTAGTATGATCTTGATTGATCATCATTGTTGTCATTGTTGCGAGGATGTTATTTTTTGATAATTCATTTATTCAGTATTCACCACAATAAAAGTTACATTACAGGGACAGGTGTGCCATTTTGTTTGACCAATCGAATAGTCTCAGAAACGGGATTTCTTTTAACTAAGCCAATCAGTAATACTGTTCACAGCTCACTGTCGCAATTTCAGACTTCATATCCATGTCTGTCCAGAAATATCCGCGTTTGAACGTTAAATTGACGACTCGTGATATATAGAATAGACATGTATAGAAATAGTGAATAAAATTTCCAGTTTGAAGTCATTTTAAAGGAAGTATGCGATGTACTTACATTTCTCGTTCTTTTGAAGACTATTTAAATAAATATTTAACACTCAAATCAACGTCCGAAAATGGCGCATCTATCCCTTTAAGTATTCTTAACCACGAAAATTGTATAAAATATATGACATCATTTACTTAGAACCCTTACTCTTATTGTCACATGAAT
The DNA here is from genome assembly GCF_000327385.1 of Lottia gigantea. NCBI lineage: Eukaryota > Metazoa > Mollusca > Gastropoda > Lottiidae > Lottia > Lottia gigantea. The sequence continues at coordinate 231,573 of NW_008708290.1, read as the reverse complement.
GTGAAGGACTTAACTATTAAGTGAGCCACTCAATAGAAAATTTAGCCATGAAACATGACTGTAAGATTCTATTGTATTTTCCAGACGAAGATAATTGTTATGATTTTGAAGATGATGGAGCATCGTATCGTGGTAATGCCAGCGTCACTAAATATTTTGAACCTTGTTTACCATGGAGTGAAACTGGTAACTGTAAATATTCAAGCCAGCATCCTAAGTAAGTGTAACTGTTCCCGAGATCATTCCCGTCTTCACTAAGTAGGACGTAAAAATCCATTCTTTTCGTTTGCGCATATCATTCTTCAGTCTATAAGTAAAAGTCCAAATGTTATATTGAATTTGAGCTTCACTGTGAAAAATACTGCGATAGTGAGACACGGCGAGCTTCGCAAACACCTGGTGTCACTCCTCGACTTTACTTGGTATCTCATAGTCCATATACCTAATTTTTTTTGTTTAAATTAAACAGAACAAATTGGCACAATGAAATCAATATTCCAGATATAAAATTAAAATCTCTTCCGGTCATAGATGGCTAGTCGAGTTGAACGAAAGGTCCAAATAATGTGTATTTTAACTGCATCAGACTTCTATCCATTGGCTATAAAATGTAAAAGGACAAATCTTATGTTGTAGAGATGCTTTAGCTGGTTTAGACAGTAATTACTGCAGAAATCCTGGTTCAGCTGAAAGACCATGGTGTTATACGGACGCTACAGACTGTACACGACGAGTATGTGATGTTTGCCAACAAGGTATAAACACACACTGCTTATTGGGCTAATACAGATGCAATCTGATATGAGGGGAACTTTGTCCAAGAAAAACCAATAGATTATGTTATGTGTAACGTTTACAGCCAATAGCATAAGAAAATATATATTAAACCGGAGATCTCTGAACTCATCATTATTAACATCATCAGCTATACTAATTCTTGTACTCATCATTACTAACATCATCAGCTATACTAATTATTTTACTCATCATTAGTGACATCATCAGCAATACTAATTTTCAATTTTTTTTTTCAGGAAAGGTACATGACACATATTCAGATTGTCAGACTCTCATTTCAACTGTTCCTAACTTTTGTTCACAAGATCCCAGAGCTGCTGCCAATTGTAGATTATCATGTATTGCAGATCATCCTTTACCAGCTAAGCCTGCTTCAAGTAAGTATAAGTTAACCTCAGCACATATGCGGTGTAAAATTGTGGAACCGTGATAATGAAATATATTTGGAGTTACATACATGAGTAGTAAAGTCAACAAATTCCCCGAATCCACAGCCTCCACCCTCTATCCTTTCTATCTGATTCAATAAGTTTTTTGTCATGGTCACCATAATTTACAAAATGTAACTACAAATGACTTTTTTTTAACTTAAAGGATCTTCTGTAAGTTGCAGTCCACCCTCTTCTGTTCCCTCTGATGGTACTACTACTGATGTAGCTAAAACATCTTATAACGTTGGTGATACAATTACATACACTTGTAACGACAACCCTGCGTCAAGTGTAACCTTGACTTGCTTAATTGATGGAAAATTTGATGGCTTTTCAAGTGCCTGTAAAAGTAAGTTTTGTCAAATATGGTTTGCTTAGTAACGTCGATCAAATAGTTGTTCTTGGGTTCTGATCTCTTCTTTTTTCATGATACCAGTCGACCATTTTATAAATAGTAAACCGGTATAGATCAATGCGAAGAGGTTTGACCAAGACCAGATAGTAGACAAGTGGTCGTTTCTTTGTTTCTTTCATCTTTGCGCTTTAAATGTAGTCATAAAAGATTTCCAGGCTCTACATCAGACTAAATAAAAGTAGCTAGTATTTTTGTGTATGGAATACAGAAGTGGTTTGCCTGTGCGACAGCTTTCAAATAGTACGAATTACAATTAAAATTATTTCTAGTTATATTTTTGCACGTAAATCAATCGAGCCATTCTTGGCTATGCCATTACCGTCAATCAATCATTGTTTCAAGAAATCCATGGCTTGTTAAATTTTTGCGAACTGTTCAAAGTGTATCCACTATTATATTCAATTTTAACTTTTATATTATGATATATATATTTCAAAATATTAATATCAATATTAATTGGCACATTTTTTGGTTATCCTAACTAAGAGATAGTATACCTTTGGAGGATGAATAATTATCGATAAGTTAAACTTTGCTCTCAATTTGGTCAGTTACTATTGTAAGACGTTTCTCAATAATAACATTTCAGTGTGTGATGATGGTTGGATGGCCCTTGATGGTATATGTTATTTCAGAGAACCCTTGCCAATGCATTACAATGCTGCTCGTACAAATTGCGAAGGCAAAGGGGCAAAACTGATTATGCCGAAGGGAAAAATTGCATATGACTTTTTAGTTCATAACAGGTAATGTTAAAGAATAATGCACCGAATATAAATTTTGAAATTACTGTTAACACTGGTGAAAAGGTCCATGTATGTTTGAAATTGGGCTATATCGGCTAGAAAAACAAATATTTAAACAAATGGACCTCTTCAAATTTAAATTGGTATGATCTAGAACTATATACTGACGGAAGAAGTTTGCCAAAATGCAATTGAAAGACTTCCTCAAAAATTTTTATATTTATTTTTTCCATTTTTTTTTTCAGAGACGAAAGGGAAACATGGATTGGTGCCAATGATATCGCAACTGAAGGTGTTTGGAGATGGCTTGATAACACTATTATTGATGCGGATGATTTACATTTTGGATACGGTCGTGAGTAGAATTTGAGACATTTCCGCCCTTTAGTTCCTAACAGATGACAGGTTAGAAAGGACTAATTTGAGTGGTCAATACTATTACATGCTTATGTTTTATATGGAACCTAAAACTCAGAAAACTATATGAAATATGTGTAAGATATTCTCTTACAAGAAGGATTATAATTTCCAATCACCTGATAACCAAAAGAATATTGAATAAGGATGATTGAGATTAGACTAGTATTAGGGAACACAAACCAGTGATTCATTTGACATCTGTTTCAATCACGAAATTCAACCTTCTATAACTTTTTCCACAAATCTCGTTGAAAACTTTCTAATATGTCATATGAAAGCCTGGCAAATACTTAGTTTCTGAAAAATAATTCAATATATCATGAACTGAAAATAAACCACTACATTTTATTAACACCCGCCTGACTTTTTGCAATTATCCTTCCGTATGAAAATCTCTTAACATCTGCCTAAATCTGAAAGAAAATGCTATTTCAGACATCAAATTCCAAATCTAGACAAAAAATAGGCATGCAAAAAAGCATTGTGACTAAATATTTGGGAGATCTTACTTCGATTTCTCCGTTTCCCAGGAATGACCAAACAACCAGTAACCGTTAGCTGAATTCACCTCACTGTCCACTGCAGAATAAAATTTCTCCCTTTTCAGAACCATCAAATGTAAGTGGTCGGGATTGTGCTAGTCTACTGTCTATTAGAAATAAGATGATTTGGGTAGATAAAACGTGTAGATATACGAGCGTTCGTTACAATGTTATATGTGAAAAACCAGGACGTTCAGGTAACATATTTTCTATCTTTCCAAGAAATAAATTGGATTATTTTCGCGTATAATTGATTCGGTCTTGGAATCACAATTGGGTATTGGGTTTTCACCTGGCAATTTAGCAACTTACACAAGTCATTGACAGGCCCCTCTATAGGCTTAGTCTTTAATTGTTCAATGGAAAAGTATCAGTAAAATCATTTAGTTCTTGCAACTAATACAGCAAGTCGATATTCTTGAATGATAAAAAACTGCGTTTGTTTTAATTCGTCGTGACCACTTGATTGTGATTATATTTGAAGTGTAGGAAAGACGAAAGGAGCGGGAAGCTCTTTTGAATATCTCAGGGTTTTAAAACACCTGCATGATTGGCTGTATAATAAAGAATTAATCAGAACATACGTTCATTTTTCTGACTACATCCCTGTCTGTCTTCAGTAGAAACAACTGAGATAACACCTCATTTCTACGAAAATATATAGAAATATTTTATGCACGTTAAAATCTGGTCTGTATATTGCTTTAGAAGGTTGAGATTCAGTTCAGATACATGGTAGTGTTATACTATTTTAGGTACATGCCATGACGTGATTTCTGACTGTGCTGCAAAAGCTAGTCAAGATTCGCAATTCTGCAGTCCCGCAAATGCATTGTCCTCATTATATTGTAGAGGATATTGTGGATGTGGTATGTATCTTTCTATTTAAACAAACGTGTCAGACTTTCGACTAATGAGATTTCGTCCGACATTGTACATGAAAACATGGAATAAAGTTCAACACGCAATTATATTTTCTTGGCCAACAATGATTCTATTACGCAATAAAGTTCTCTCTGTCAGTTTGCAATATTTCTAATACGCAATAACGTTCTCGTATCAAAGTCAGTTATAGCAAGAATTCTAATGACCATGACCATTGGCTTTCCCTAACCTAAAGTCATTTGGTTGGAAAATTCATTTAGATGGAAGTGGAATCAGACCTTCATTGGCTTTCCTTAATGTATATTTCCTTTCAGTATTTTTCCATTATTTTTTAAAGGATTATGATTATATATTTTTATAGGTGCAACTTGTACTGAACCAAGTGTAGTACCGAATTCGGCTATAAAATCAAATACTCAAGAGCAACTAGTTCGTGAATGTACCTCTGGATACATGGCAACTTCTGGCGACTTAACAAGATATTGTTTGGGTGATGGTTCATTCTCAGGATCAGCTCCAGTCTGTGAAGGTTAGTTATTGTATCTGATTTGATTAATATACAAAAGATGATACAATCGCCATTTTCGTGTAAAATAATGTTTAAGTCCATTCGCTCGCGAGATCTTAGCTTAGGTGTAAATATTAAAATACTATAGGGAATAACTAATTCAACGGTCAGAAGATCGTCGACTTTTGACAAGCAAAGGAATGACAGGGATATGAAATTTATGTTTCAATAGCTTTATGCTGTCTTCGTTACCTCTGGGAAGTGGGAAGTTTCCTACTAGTTACGACTGAATTCATAATAATTATAATATCACACGAGTCCATTATATTATTCAGATTGGATGCCCAACATCACAACTCGTAATATTATTATGACGTCATATGTCGACAACTCGATATAATTTTAGCTACCATTTACCATTTAGTGCCATTTACCACTTCGGAAATCGTATTTTCCATATTTCTCAGGTGCAACGAATACAGCATTATGTTTGTGTCTTATCCATCACCGATATAAAATCACTTGAAATGTTGATTACAGATTCTTTGATAGTTAGAAAGAGTAGGCTAATGCCGATGCCTCATATTGCACCCGATATGGCGTTATCATTATTTCAATAATGATTCAACTCAATACCATTCTTTCATTACAGATGAGACAAACGCGAATGTTGTAACACCAACAAATAATGTACCACTAAAGGCTCGAGGTCAGAAAATGTCTACTCTTAAAGGTTACATGTTCACCGGTGACTATGATGACTTCAAGATTCCTCGAGCTGGAGAAATTATAAGCTGGGAATACTTCAGTGCACATTCTGGTAATGTTGCTTTAATGGCATTTAAATACAACGGAACAGAGTAAGTATTGTTAGAGCTTTATCGTGTGCAACTTAGTAAAAACAAACCTTTTGTTCTAGATTTAAAGTATACTATTTTTTTCTTTTTTGTATACTATAATATACTACATATAGGTGTATTTGAGATTGAAGATGAGGATCGAAAAATTCTCTTACTATTAACTTACGGAAAAACACTTTTAATCGACGTTTTATGCTCTACTTTGCCGCATCTAATTGAGCTAATGAAGACGCACAGTGTACAACGAGGTAATGAGTTGACAGGAGAGCGCTATTATTCAAACCACAAAGCCTGTAGCAGACGGTGTTTCGGTTGATTGTCGCATCAAAACTTCTTTTGTCATGACTGATCATAAAGAAAATCTCAAACAATTTTCTTTTTTCAGTCTTAAGATTGTTGGCTTTAATTACATAACGACTCAAAGTTCAAGCGCAATACACTCAATATATCAAGTACCAATAGCTGATAGAATTGATGTTGAAAAGGGTGATAGAATTGGTCTATGGTTCCCAGAAGACAAACAGGTTATTGAGGTTAACTTCCATGAGGACTCTCTGGAATGGAGGTACCCACGAAAACAATTTCGAAGAAGTATGACATCCTTGGCTAGCACAACCGATTTAGTCATAGGAACAACTTATGGGTTCTATGTATCAAGTTCGAGCACAGCAGAAGGGAGAACTTTGTATGGTTCCTTTTCGCTCAGGGCTAACATTGGGCCTCGTACATAAAACGGAACAAACATGATGATAAACAGTTATTGATGAATTAAACATATCATATTGCATGATAATTGTGCGTTTTGATTTAGTTATATTTCCCCTCGTTCGCAATGTGTTGTAATCCAACACATCGATGATAGTCGAAAGGTTAACGTTAACACTTGCAAATTCCCTACGAATGAGTCGTCATCCTTGTGTCACAACCTCAAACTATGGAAATACCATGTGAAAGGTAGCAAAAGATCAAAGTAGTGCTAAATGGGCGTAATGTTTTTGTAATTCAAATCCACGTTGGGTGATTTATTATCGGGGGAGTGAACAACTCCTGGAGCAACCTGAAACATTAACAGTTCTAAATTAACCCGAAATTCAGATATTTACCATTGTCTTTGCAGTTTTATACCACCCCGACCCCCTCCTACCATCTTGATTGTGCGAAAAGATCGCAGATTATATCTATTGGTTATCCAATTAACACGCTGGACAATATTGATCAATTTGGTTATTGGCACAGTTGCACATTGTGACAAAACGAGGTTATATGTCTAAAATCGTAGGGATATCGAAACGGACTCGTCACAGTCCTTAAGAGACTCATTTACAACATCATGGATATTTCTAGAACACTTGAATAGTCATTTAACAATATTCATACCATGTTTCATTTAACGAATACCTATGTGACAGAACAATGAATAGGTTCACACAGCCGATATTTCAACATCTTTCCTGAACAGATCCACAAAAACATAAAATAATTAACACAAAAACACCCATCTGAGAATGAAACAAAGGTACAAAACCACGTCACAGGAAACCGGAACATTTAATTACTTGTATTGAACACAATCATGTAATTTGATTCCTAGCCTTTATTTGTAATCATAAAATCAATCAAACGAATTAATAGCTGGACGATTTTATATTTATATGTTTCCAAATTTACAAAATTAAAGTTTCCTTATGTCCAGCACTGTTTCACGAAACGAAACGAATTATGGTAATTTTACAATAATAGAAATATGCCAAATATAAAAGCCCTTGTTACTGAAATAAGATAATTCATCTCAGAAAAGCCATGGGTAAGAGAGGTAACATTCAATATGCTTGCATGCTTCTATAGTAGATATGTAGGACACAGTTCTCAGAAAAATTTGTATCGGAATAATTTGATTGTCAGAATTCTGACAATATTGGTTGTCACTAAATCTGTAATTATTGATTGTGTCAGTAAGTGATGCCGTCACTAAATCTGTAATTGTAATTATATCAGTAAGTGATTTCGTCACTAAATCTGTAATTATAATTATATCAGTAAGTGATGCCGTCACTAAATCTGTAATTATAATTAGGTCAGTAAGTGATGCCGTCACTAAATCTGTAATTATAATTATGTCAGTAAGTGATGCCGTCACTAAATCTGTAATTATGATTATGTCAATAAGTGATGCCGTAACTAAATCTGTAATTATAATTATGTCAGTAAGTGATGCCGTCACTAAATCTGTAATTATAATTATATCAGTAAGTGATGCCGTCACTAAATCTGTAATTATAATTATGTCAGTAAGTGATGCCGTCACTAAATCTGTAATTATAATTATGTCAGTAAGTGATGCCGTCACTAAATCTGTAATTATAATTATGTCAGTAAGTGATGCCGTCACTAAATCTGTAATTATTATAATTATATCAGTAAGAAATGTCGAAGGAATGTTGATATCAGTTGTAGAATGCTAACAATTCATACTTATTTTTATTTTTAGAACTGTTCCAAAAGTTATTTTGTGCTGCCTTATTAGCCTTACTTCCATCTCTATGTATCGCAAATAATGAATACACACCGCGACCGTATTGTGGATTAACAAAAAACATTAAGATAGGCCTTATTGAACAACCTTGCGGCACGCCTATTCCACGAAATACAACTTCCACGAATGTCGATTTATGTAGGGACACAATGAGAATGCGATCAACCATGAAAATCCAAGTCCGTAACATGTACAACAAATACGTAAGTTGATAATGTAAACTTTCATAACATGGAAATTGATACTTAAATCAAAACGCAAACAACAATTTACTGGAAAAAATAATCATATGAATTAGGAATGAGGAGAAAATACATTACAGGATGCATATTGTTGACTCGTTTTAGTAACACCAAGCCATTCTTTTCCAATATCCAACAGACGAATCTTTTCTTTATATTTGTGATTGTTTAAAGCCTGTTGTGGATGGGGTTTTGGGCGGTTCTAAATAATATCTGTCTCATAATCAGACATGATTTTTCGGAGGGGCATGTATTATATCCAGAGGGACAATGGTGTATTATGTTTTGATAAAGTAATTGAATTGGTTTCTTGTCTGAGGTTTTTCCGGGGCGGGGGTGGGAGGGATCCAGATATTCGGAAACAGACTGCGACGATTCAATGACAAACGAATCAAAGACAATCAAAGGACTAAAATCTAAATTGGACAAACCAGACTGCAACATTCAAACAACGAATATCACTCAGGCGATCTAACGAATAGGGCTTAACAGATCTCACGACTTTGTAATCAATTTGACCAGCTTTACGTTTAATCAGACTGAAACAATCTAACGACCAACTAATGAGATTAGGACGACCATGTTATAACTTGCCATGTTGTCACCAATGACCGCTTTCCAACGGTTTAATGTTTTATAAAATGTTTTATTTTTTTAGAGGAACTACATTTCTAATCAGTCCAGACCAAACCGATTTCAACACATAAATACTTGCTTACCGACAAGAGCATCGCTAAATGTAAGTTAGTTTGACAATATATCGATTCATTTTTTTCTTGCACTTTTCTGCGCCCCTACCAATCTGAAGAACCCAAATTTGTTAGGGAATGATAACATGTCAGTCGTGTAAGCAAATTAATCAACGACACACGCTGTAACTTCCTTTTTGACGTTTAAGGACTGTAATATAATTATATCTCGAATTTCTATAAAACTAATATACTGAATTTACTTTGGAAAATATTAAATATCTCTTGTAAATGTAAATGATATTGACTAAAATTACAGTGCCATATCGAGGTCTGAAAGATATTTCCTTTAATTTCCTTTCTTATTAGCTACAAACCAATCAGCTATGACAAGACTTGTCCTGTACAAGCTTTATTATATTAGCTCTGTGTTAGATTTTTACACGTCATGTTTTCCCGCTAGAGAGTTAATTCTTATCTTAATCATTTTAGGTTACCAGGACATTGAGAGACTTACAGATCTACGTTCTAGGATTATCGTGCATAGGAGAGGCTATGAATTATCGTGGAATTTTCCATTCATCGGAATCATGGATAATGGTTGGGCGTTTCCGTGAACCTTCCGACTCTGGTATTCTATGCTATGTTTTGAACGACATCAGGCAAATGATGTGTGTTCTTTCTCAAGACGACGAAGTTGGCGAGGGGCACCATCCGAGACATTTTCATCAGATGTTGACTTGCAGTCAGTTTCACAGCTTCAATGACTCTGGCCGTCGTGATCGTCTTTTTGTCAAGATTTTGTCCGATTTCTTTGACTATCTGAACTCCTTATCACACCATTGCTGCACACAGTAGATTGATGGACATAACGAGCCAACACTACTTTTGCTTCTTAAAGCCAGAGACTCTTGTAGTAAACAAACTTAATGTATCTTCTATGAAGAAAATTGTATTTGTATATTGTTTTATTATATCGCAGTTATTAATGTACATTTTATCTTGGATAATATAAATATTATATTGAAAGAGATAAAGTCTTAAAATATTTAGCTTATTAATATGTTTCCATATTTTTTATGTTTTTCTTTTTATTTATCAACCTACACTTTCATTTCATTAAATTATAGACATGGACTTCCATTTTCTTTATTGATTCCAATACCATGGATATCTGAGATTAAGAGGTGTGTTAGAACACATATTCAGAATACTATATCTGTTGAATATTAATCCTGTAATGTTTTGAATTACAAACTTATTTCCAAAAAAAACAATCTTGCAGTTGTTTTTCTCGTATTATTTTATGGGGAGCCCATGTATTTCACTCCTAAAATGATCGTGATTTTACTCGATGTATTTATTTAATTATGGTCCAGTACAAATAATTCAACTTTAAAATATTATCTGCCTTGAAAAATATTTTTACTACGACGGACTGTACTAAAGTTAGCCTCTGCCATTGAGTCACTCTTTGTCTACGTACAGGTCTTATGAAAGTTCTTCGGGGGCTATAGGTCGTCCAGTTTAGACCCAAAATATGAGTGTAGACCAAGTTAGACGGGAATCTGAATTATCTAAAGATACGATAATCTGATACGTGAGGAAATAATTCAAAATAATATGCGATACGATCATTGCTGTATGTCAAAAATTTGAGTCGCCCTAGCCTGCACGAAAACTGTAATTATGTGGGGATCAAGTAGTACAACACAGAGGGGGACATGGAAACTTTTTTTGTAAAAGTTTATCATGTAATTACATTGAAAATATGCAATCCCACCTTATGACCTAGTTAAGAGATTATGATAACTCAGTTATATTTAAAAAAGATACACACTACCACAATGGTTGATTTTTACCTATAAAAGTTACGTCACAAAGAGAAAAGATAAACTAAGAGATTTCACTGAAAACTGATAAATAGGCGTGCTATAATTCAATATGTTGATAATCGACGAAATTGCTCAAGATGTTGACAATGAATGAGTTAACTAAATATTTGCTTTCCCAGCTAACAGAGTTGGGAATTCCACTCATTACAGGATGTACGAGATATGAAGGTACAAATCAATGCTGACCCTCCTACCTTATGACCTAGTTCGAGCATTAATATGACCTATAGATCTCTCTAATAATGAATCCCTGTTAGACTGTTACCTAGGTTTAGATTTTTAAAGTTGCCAATTGTTAGATAACCCTTAATACTTTATATGTAGTCCGTGTTATTTTCAGAAATCCTCGTTCTCAATCCCTTTTAGCTTTCTGCATGCCTATTTTTGACTAATTTATGGTCTAGAATTGGAATTTGATGTCTGAAATAGCAAATTTTTTCAGATTTTGTGAGATGATGAGAGATTTTCAAACAGAAGGATAATTCTAAAAATAGACGTTTTGCGAGCAGGGACAGTCAAGCGGATGTTAATTAAATGTTGTGACCTACTTTCAGTTTGGCTACCACAAGATTTTCATGGTCATGAAATGTTGAATTTTTGTTCAGAAACTAAGTATTGGTCAGGCTTTCATGTGACAACTTCGAATGTTTCAATGAGATTTCTGGAAAGAGTTATAGATGGTTGAATTTCGTGATTTAACATGGAAACAGCTGATGGTAAATGAATTAACGATCTTAGTGCATATGAACTTATGTAAATGGATTCGATGATTTGATTAACCAGACTTCATTTTACATCTTGAAATATTATACACTGTATAGAGTTTTTCATTTTGCAACAAATTTGATTACCACCAGCATTCAGATCTGAACTTTCGTGGATATTTATTTGAACTTTATATAGGGGCAGATGCGCCAGTTTGTTTTGACAAATCATACTTTATTCTCAGAAACGGGAAATTTTTAGCTAAGTCAATCAGTAAAAGTGTTCGCGGCTTACCGCCGAAATTATATACTTCACATCTATTTGTGTCATTTAAAGATACTCTGTGATATACATAAAAATAATGAGTAAAATCCCTAACAACTAATCATTTAAGATATTCTGTGATATATAGAAAAGACATACATAAAAAATAGTGAGTAAAATTCCTAGTTTGAAGTAATTTTAAAGGTTTCTCTACTTTTCTCGTACTTCTGAAGACTTTTAACATATATTCGAGACTAAAGTCAACTCCCCCCCCCCCCACCTCCCAAATGACACACCTGTCTGTTTAAAGTTAATACAAGGGTGTATTTGCATCGCTTTGTTACTCTACTGGATTTTATGCAAGGATCAATTCCAATATACAGACAGTATGCACAGTTTTCATTATCAAAAACGACGTAATTAATCCCTGAAAATATTTTATAAAGTATGCTTTTTATATGGGCATATATTGTCGTCTGCCTGTATACTTACGTAAACCGTTTAACTGATTTGGGCCTTAAAAAAATTATTGGCTGGATTTTTTTAGTTCAAACTTTCAAATACGTTAAGGTATTCTAGATTTTGGTGTATAATTTTCACAAATTTGAGCAAAGATTTTTCGACCTACTAAAAACGGAATGCCCCTTTAAATGTCACTGCGATGACCGTATCAATATAAGCTCAAAATAACAACAATGATTGTAAAATGATTGTATCTAGGCCAAACTAATCTTTTTTACAAGAAGATAGTGTAGACAATTTCGATACAAATAAACAAGAAAAAAAAATTTGGAACCCAAAAAATCAGTTTAAGTACTGCTAGCGGATATTCTAACTCTACTCGTGGTTTCTGTTAAGTGAATAGGATAAACCCCTTAAGACTCTGCAAACCAAAATTTCTTTCAGATTTACTTTACTAAAAACAATAAGACCGCTTGCCAGGCATGGTAATATACGCCCACTGGCAGCTTTCATTTGGAATAGAAATATTTGCCAGTACTGTAACAATCACCATTGGAGCGAACTGAATAATATTTTTCTGATTTTCAAAAGGGTTTATCCTATGATTACAAACACTCACACCTAGCTTCGTCAAAGTCCGTCAAGAATTGTTCCTTCTAGAGTGTGTACGTGCTAAAAATTGAACGCATTTTCAAGAACAAGGGCAATAACTCATACAATATGATTTTCAATAGGGTTCATTCTGGGTGATAACAACCACTCACACCAAGATTCGTCAAAATCCGTCAAGTATCGTGCGCCCTAGAGTGCCTACGAGCGGACAGACGGATATGGGTGACGCAAATATATGCCCCCATTTGATGTGGGCGTATAACGACAGCTCCAAAGGGATTGATGAGTTCATGACAGCGTGGCGTCAAATGTTCCATAAGATTGGACATCATACATAGTTCGGTATTACTTTTTATCGAGAGGAAATCAATGGATTACTCGTTAGAGTACAATTTCACTATCAATAAGCATTGAATTGGAAATATTAAGTACATATTAGGCATGTTCTCTCAAAAGATTGATGAAGCTTACTGCAAGTAGTATTACGGTGGAGTTAAATATAGATCACTATACAGCTATACCGAGTATACTATATTTATGTTCTTAACTTGCGGTTTAACTGCCCGCTTATTATGTTACCTGTAAATTGTATAGTAGATACATGCAAATAAATTTATTTGATAATAATTGTAACTGTGAAAGACGTATTTCGCTATTGTATGTGAGTGAACTGCTGTTTACAGGCCCACGCCCCTCTATGTCCTTGGTTTCTAACATTAAGAATATTAAGAATCCTTAAGAATACGCTTTAAGGCCGTATAAACAAACTCTGAACATAGTAGACTCTTCTCCTGTAACGAATGCCACCCCGTAAAATTCAGATTTCAAAGTAAAGAATGTTTTATTGGCTAGGAGTTTCATGAACAAAAGACAATCTGAGCCTTTTAGTAGGCCTAGTATTTTCGGACTGATGTTGCAATTCATATAAAATGATTTCAAATGGTATTCGGTGGCTTCTGTAGTCTGTGGCGCGAGTAATTGTGTCTTTCATTTACTACCAATTAAAAATTCCTATACGTACACTGCCAAAGGTACAACTTAAAACCATCTATTCGTCTCTTTAAACAAACAACATATTTTATGTATGTTAAGTATGTGACAAATGTGTTATACTGTATTATACTCCCCCATAGCGGTTAAGTCATACATGATGATAATATTTCATTCATAAAACTGAAACTGGAGGAAATCTGAATGAATCACAATATAACGGTTTGTACTTTCGGTGATGTAATCTCAAAACATAATATTTACTTTTCTTATAATTTGTCATCATTTCCTATTAGTTTGTCGGAGAGAGGGGGTGTAGAGGCAGTGGCGGTGCCAGCCACCCTAGACACGAGAGCAAATAAGAGACAGACTGAATTATAAGGGGTTCAACACTGTCTAGGTTGATATTCAAATGCTGTGCAACTCTGTGGAGCCACCATAAGCACAAGCCTCCCACTGAGCGTCTAAAGGGCTTCCTTCCCGAGAAAATGTTCGATGGGACATTCATTACCATCTCTGACACCGTAGAAGTGGTAATGACTTTTCAGAGAGGGGCTAGGCGAAGACATGTATTAGAACGACATTGGATGTGGGAGGAAGGGGGGGGGGGGTAGCTATTATTTCACAAATCAATCAGAAGTGAGTAGTTTTCTGGGGAGAAGATGTACGAATAAACCAGTCTGATTTTCATTTCAACCAAATCATTGTTTAAGCCAATCATAGATCATTGTACTATTGATTTCAGACAAAAACTAATATACAAATATAGCAAAAACGTTTGAGAAACTATGACCCATATAAATTTTTTTAGATGTTTAAAATATGAAACTACACTGTTACAGAAAAATTTGAACATAAGATTTTTTCAACGCATCACTTTTTAATAACAGGGAAACAAAAGGATGCGTAGGCTGTTGTGCAAATATAAATATGAATATCCGCAAATTAGAGATATGAATCACAAAATAGTTTTGATATAACCTTTTAATAAAACTGCTATCATATCTTAAAATCGCGGTCACCAATGTAGCCATCACAGAACACACACGGATCTGCCTTCCATTTTATTCCCTGAAAAGTTTCAGTCGTAGTTCCCCAAAATCTTAATCTCAAGTAGAGCACATCACCAAGCCGGAAATACTTTTTTTATATACCTTATTAAAATTTTATTTGATATGTGCAGTGTTTACCCTTTACAATTTCCCACACTATGTATCGATGTATAAGCATAACGTCCGTAGTAAGGTATTCCGTTTACAGTACGACTAATTTGTCATGTAATTTCTGAACTGTATTGATGGGAGAAATCCTAATATTCTTGAGCATTCTTCCCGCCGATGCCTTTGTTAAGAGGGAGGGGGGGGGGGGGGGGGGGGGGGGGTAATGAGATCTGTTGAAGTGCTCTGACCTTTTACCAGTATGAATATCATCTTGTCAGTACAGAAATTTATGAAAACGTTTGTCCCCGATGTCGAGAAACTGTATATGCCTTTAGCTCTCAAGAATGACTGGCTACCAAGGCTACCCTTCTCAGAGTTCAAACAAATCAAATACAAAACCGTAATGCCCAGTGTTTCATTCATGAATATTCCCGTTTCAGTGATGTAATTAACATTATTGAATAATACTTTTGGTCTTTCCATTGATGAATTCACGATTACCAAAATGTAATGACATTCCTTTAATCTACAAAAATACACACAAAAGAGAAACTAAGTAACGTTAGTCGGTATTTTAAATAAGATCTACTTGATATACTTCCTTGTATTAAAGGAGTTAGAGTCCTTACTTAACAGTCTTGGCCCGATTCATTCATGACCTATGTCAGCCAACAGAATTTATTTTTTGGTGCCACCACAGAGACGAACACAATGTTTGTTTTCCATTCAGAAGAGAGCTTCCTATACGTATGTGACACCAAAAGATTCAATCGACATCGAAGCTAATATTTATGACATTATCTCTTTAACTTGTATACAGGTAATTTTTAAATCTATGATCTGTGTCACACATCAAATATACGTTGTGGATAAATTTAGATTTTGCACTATTAAAAAAGTGGGAAAATCGGTAATTCATATTTCTGGAAATATCTCAGATCAATATAAAAAGGGACAGCATGGATTTAACGATTTATTTTGTTTTAAGACTTCAGAATGAAAGGTACGTGGTGTTTTTGTGAATTTTTCAAATTTGGATTTCAACAATTACCATGCCAGTGAGTCTGGGGTTGCCTTTGTCACACCTGATGTCACTCTACGACCGGCTCAGCCATTCGGTGTCTTTTTTAGGGAGTAATTATTTATGTTACCTTTGATATGATATCTTTGGGAGGCGAAAAATATGTCCACATCAATGTTCTATTTTTTTGTGGCAAAACGTGGAGTTTTGAATAATTTTAGTCCAATCCAAAGTCGAAATTTTATTGGGCTCTTGAACAATACGGGTATTTTTTTTTATCAGAGACCATTATAATGTTCTCCTTTGCTGAACACCATGTACCACTTACATTGATACGATTAGGATTGACAACTGGGTATCTCACAAAAACGTATACTCACAAAAGAGTATTTCTTCACCATGTTTATCATTGTTTCTCGATCATGTTTCGTTATTAAACCAAATAATCTCTGTTTTAACACTCTCGTTCGATGTAGCATTTATCAGCATTGTCAAAAAGGGCTTTAAGCTACACAACTAAATTATCTTTATATTTGCGAAAGCATATCATTGAAATTTATTTTTATAAAATATATAAATTCGTATATAAGCTGCGAATATATATGTTTTTGTTATGTTTTAGTCAAGTTTTCAAAAGGTTACACATAAGAGTGAGTATACGGACCATATTGGCTTCAGAGGCAAATAAAAAAGGCATAGTCTTTTAATCTTTCAAAACTTATCTCATGATAGTAATATTAAACCAATATACCCTATTCAGGTGTCAGGTGCAGGAGAATTAGATATTATCATACAGATATCATACAGATATGAAATGCATGTAATATCTTTGTGTTTAAATATGTTTATCTCAGCATATTTCGCTTAAAGCCAATTTCGTTTCAATGTTTCATATTTAATCTATGACACATAGACTTTTTTCTGACTGTGTTCTAAGAGGTTAAAACTAATAGCTTGTCTAAAAGCAGTCATCAGATATTTTATGTGTAATACAGAGTAACTAAATAAACTCAAAAAGCTTTCGGAGCTCCACAGACGAACGCTTGAAATAATTTTTAAATTATTTTTCTGTAGGTCTGTCAATAAGGGGTGCCTTCATAATTTTGGACATCACACTACTAACGGTCATCCAGCAATCACAGTCCACTACAGTCAGAGTTAATTTATGTAAAAAATACAAGCAAAGAAGAGATGTTTTTCTCCCGCCCTTGAAAACTAAACCAAACAAGTTACTAGCAGCCAGCTTGGAGTCTTTCAAAGATGTAGAATCAGTTATAGACAAGCACAGAAAATTATACGTGAGTAAATTTTGTGGATATATAAAAAAAAAACTTTGAAACTTTCACTAAACCCTGATAAACATTTTGATGATAAACGTCAGTTCTGAAATCAATGGTATGATATATTTCAGATTTTACAAAACGATATTAAATTCGTTTTCTTATTTTTAAGAATTGAATATGATTTAAAAGTTGTGACTCAGTATTGAATGTTTCGCCAAAAATAACTGTGGTCATCTAAAAAGTCACTCAAAGTTAACATTCAAGTTCATAAATTAATAATCTGTCGTTTTCAGAAGGATGAAATCTAAAAGGAACAATAAAATGGTTTATGTTAGACGCATCAGGTGGTAATTCTTGGCATTCCCGATTTTAATACATGTTTCGCATTTGCAATATAATTTGACAATTGTTTTGACAAATTGGTAAGGTATTACGTATTTATGATCAGGGCTATCTAGAATATGAATTGGAATGAATCTGTCAACATTTTTCTGCACCTTATTGCGCCAGAGGTAACGTTATTGTATGCTGAAATTTGTTTTGTCAGGAATGTTGAGCTTACTCTATAAGATTTCAGGGCGACCCTAAACGTTCACAATCCAGGTCTAGGTCTTATATCCAGCTCCTCCTACCTGCATAAGTTCGTTACCATCTCAGAGTATACTTAAATCGTACACAGAATCCTTAGGTCAGCTGGCGCGCGTCGGTTTTACTGAGTCATTGTTTAACAGTCAAGTTGCAGTATGATATGATATAGACTATTAGCTCAATGAATTTGTACTAGATTGACATATTTGAAATTTCACAGAAAACAGCTAGTGCTCTAATGGTTTGTTTTAAAAGGGGCATTTCACTGTTATGTAGGTCAAAAGGTTTTTTCAAATTTGTGAAATCTAGACACCATAATCTAGAGAAATGTGTCCAAAGATGTCGAGTTATTCAAGGCTATGAGCGTTTTTACCCCAAATTTATTGAAATTTTTTACTGGGTTATCCCAATAAAGCCCATCCCATCTGACCGATAAAGTTATTTTGCTCTATAGCATTTTTCGGTATATCCGTAATATCTAATAACACATTAGGTGTTTGGGTCGATATGAATTTTATTGAGCTATGTCGTTAAAGGGATTTGAAAGGTTAACAGAGGACAATAATTCGGTCATTTGCAATTAGATTCGACAAAGTTTAGATGATATTTTAATTTCTTGACGATTCAAACTCATCCTTTCACTATTTTGCTTAACCTTTGTGTTTCCTAAACACATAAGATATGCCTCATTGTCCAATGAGCATAGACGTCAGCATACCTACATCTATTGTAATGTAAATGGTCTAGTGGCTGAAATTTTCTACAAGAGCATAGCACAAAATGTATTTGTAATATAGAAGGATTCCAAATTTGAGATAGTTTTTTCAATTGTCTATTGCAGGAAAAGGCCGTTGGATCTCATCAGCTGATAATAAAGAATATGGGTTTAAAAGATTTTTATCCAACTACAAAAGACACAAAATTATTTAAATTACCGAGAAAAAGAAAGGTAAATACAGGTTTTGTTCATAATTTAATGCTTTCTGTTAAAATCTATTTATCATATAGAAGTAGAAATACTAGAAGTGGAAGCGGACTATCTCCAAAGAAGAGTCAGGATTCACAGTCATCACATCAAACAGAAAACATGTGAAACCACTAAATGATTTGGGATTAGCAGTAGGTGTTGAAAAGATTAAGTATTGCAGGAATCCCTAAAGCCCTGGACTTATTTTAGGCCGGAGTTTCCACATAGATCGCGCTGATCTCTCCTCGTTGCGAGCATTCTACCTGGCTAGATCTAAATAGGATAGTGGAGATTTGGTCATCCTGTAGTGACACCCAGTTACAGAAATTTTGATAGCCCTCTCCTGGATCTCTACATCTTTCGTAGGAGAATCAAGTCTCATGTCAGATAATTCCACAGGTAGACTACGCATCTCTGAGCAAAGAAAATCCTGAAGTCGAAAGGAATCCTACAACTGATAGGCAATTAATAGCGACACTCCACCAGAGATGTAGGTGTCACTGTCAATCCCACTCTCAAAGTCTTAGAGGCTCGGCACATTTTGCTTCATCTCTCCCTTGAAAAGATCCAAGAGGACTACATTACAGTGTTCACAGATAGCTCTCTCAACCCATCCTGTGGAATTGCTGCAGCTGGAGTATACATCCCCTCCCAACATTGAGTTAATTATCCCTCTGCCACCATGCTCCATGTTCCTAGCAGAGCTTACGTCAATTGAAAGAGCTCTTCAAGCAATCTGCCAGTTTCTCCCAGTCTATGAGGTACAGGAAAATTCCTAGAAAAGACCATGTCTACTTAGCTCGTATGAAAATGAATTATTTCCAAAATCAGGGCTACCTACATCGTGTAAAATTGGCTGAAGATTCGATGTGCCCACTGTGTGGTAAAGCAGAAGAAACAATAAAGCACACTGATCTTTGAATGCGAGGAATTGACCATCCTAAGATCCTTTGCCACTCAAATGAGTTGGAAGGATGCTCCAACACAAACAATGGATGGAGCCCCATCTCATCAAAGAAAGAAGAGACTACACGCCTCGTTGCCGTCCTCGTGAACATGCAAATACAATACAATGAAGTCACATTCAGATTATGAAGTTTCGTATTATACTTTTACGGTCCGTGCAATTTTTAAAATAAGCAACAATTTTATTTGATTTCTCTCAATTGTTATCTCGATTTCCATCAATTTGTATTGTATTATATTTACACTCAGGTCCGCGCCATATTTTGTAATCAAGCAGGCAACTTTTTTGTTTATTATATTCTGATCGTTTCTTCTTTCAGGTCCGCGTCTTATTTGAAATCCAGTGGATGTTGACATCAATGCTTTACCATTTAGAGGTTGCTGATGTTTTGGAGAAAGATTTCAGTTTCCGTAAGGTAGAAATGATGGTAAAAGTGCTAGGAGATACCTGGAAACTATTGATGAATAGGTTGGGTTTTGGAACAAATCGGACACGTAGTTCCTGCTATAGAGAAGGTTCCATTCCTAAATTGAACACTCGAAGGGAGGTATCAAAGCATTCTTCAATAGTTCTTCGAGATATACATTGCAATCTCAGTCGGCTGATACATATCCTGAACAATTGTCGAATTAGAAGAAAGAGAAATAGAAAAACTAAGGTGACAGAATATATTTTTACATGCAGGAGAGTTAAGTCAGTTTTTAATAATCGCAAACATAGATTCAGTCCAAAATTTTTGCCTAACCACTGCAAAATTCCAAAAAAGTTGTACAGTTTATCGCAATTGTAATACATTGGTGCATACGATATATCGGTATGTTACTGTTTTTCATTCCCAAAGAAGACAAAATTTCTAAATATAGGCCTATGATTTAATTGTTTGTATTGGGTCACGCAGATTTTAGTTGAAGGTCGTGAAATAGCAACTAGCTTGTTGTTTGTGCTCCGTATTATCTTCCAGTTTTTGGTATCATTTGGATGTTTATTTCCATCTTCTTTAAGATTTCAAAATCGAATGATTTGAATATTCATATCATATCATTGTGTTTTCGTTGAAGTATTGAACCAAAGCAAAAATATAGGCACATGACACAACCTTCAAAATATGCAAGCATTCAATCCAATTGAATAAAGGGATCTTGTGCGCCTATGCTAGTAAATCCGTTTCAGGATTAAAGTGTTTATTGTTTACTATTTTATAGTAAACTTGTTGAGTAAACACGTTATTGTGTTTATAATTTGTATCTTATTGATATTTTTTGTTATTTATTGGAAAATAGCTTGTAATTTTTTTAGAGTTGTATAAAGCTTAATTCTTTAAATATTTTAAATCCTTAAGGTCTCCTTGCACAGTAGTGATTAAGATGACGTATGGTTGCGAGTAATGAAAGTGTACATGGGTACCCAACGCAACTAACAACTCAGTTGCATGACAGTTCAATACGTTTGACGGCTATTCTTATTTGCAATCATACGCAACTGGTGATCGCTAAGGTGTGGGGGCCATTAAAGGCACATTTTACTCTACTGTCGATGAACTGACTATTTGAACGATATTGCGTTTAATTGAAAAAAAAAAACATATTTGTACAAAACTTAGATCTGGTTCAAGTAATAGACTTTTAAATTTGACGATAGAGTGAAGAGCTTTATTTATTTTATTATGTGATATTTATTTATAATTTGTTTGCTGTTATAATTATAGTTATAATACAGATTATAGTTATTTTATTAATTTATTTCCAATACATTTATAGTATTAACTAAATAAACGATCTGATGAACAATGAGTCCATGATAATGTTTCAACCAGTAACTTCCAACTTTGTTAAGGATACCGAGGTAATAATGATCTGCTTTTAAGGATGGCATAAATCAGCATAAAATATGACGCCATCGCGTGAATAATAATATAAAAGAATAATTTAAATTTTTGTTTTATTGCTAATAATTTTTATATTTACATACATGAACATGAATCACCTTTTAAATTTGTTTGTTTCCCATCTTGATAAAGTTAAATCTACTCATTTTTATAATGTATATCATTATTATGTATAATATATTATTTGATTATAATTAAAATTAAAGAATGTGTTTATAATGTTATAATGTTTAAATACGTGTTCTTCCTCTCGACATTACTTAGAATTAGCCAAAAGATGATTATTTTAAGGGACACAGTCGACCGTCGATTTAAAGCTTCTGAACGATACTGTCGCTGAGCAAAACAAATGCATCGATTTAACGGTCACACATTCTGATGCTGATTCTAAAAGTCGTTGCATATTCTAGACAATTGTTAATTATTCCGATAGTCACATGGTCGACCTAAGTCACGTTGATCCATACACATTCCGACATCTGTTGACATTGAATTAATGCAATGAAAGTATGCTAGGCAAATACTCGACTTATAACCATTGAGTAAGTAACAATCTAGTAAGTTAATAAAGATAACAATGAAGGTTACGTGGGATAAATACAATAGCTATCACTGAATCCACGTTTGATAACTTTGAGAACAAAACAAAGTGCACGCGAAAAGATAAAGTGCAAAATAAGACTATCAATCATTATTCGCGGAGTATTTGGTTAGGCCAAGCTTCCCTCAAACTGAACCTAAATGTATGCACAGGACAATGTTAATTTGCACGCCGAACTCTCTCTATGACTAATTCAGTGCTTCAAAAGGGTATTCGGGAGAATCTGATCAAAAAACGACATTGTCAACAACCACTGGGAAAATCGCATCCATTGCTTATGCTCTACTTTGGCGAACGAGATCTGCCAATTCGTCTTAGTTTGTTTGATTAGATATACGTATCTTGATATCTCCAAGTTATGCTATGTTTACACTATGTTTCCAGCCACGACAATCACGGTTCAGGCCACCGAGGGAAAAACAAGATTAACATGAGACGGGGCGGGGATGGGGGATAGGCAAACATGACAGACGATAAATGTCCGTGATTGCCGTGGATACCGGGTCAGAATTTTAAGCTTTCACAAAATCTGCCACGGTAACAACGATGTGGATGATGGAGAGTAAAACTGGGAAAACCCTACAAAATGTATAGGCCGTTATAAAAAGAGGTCTGTAGTGGGGCGGGAATGTATGAATTCCCCGTTATCTCAAGTCCCACGTTATGCTTTTGTTTTCATGGGTCTCACGGCAAACTAGGTCGAACGATAGCCGTTTCGTTAGGTTTAAATTACAGTACGATGTGTGACGCTGACATGCTGAACGCGGTCTTGAAAGGAGTACAGACCGCGAGAAAACTTAGCACAACCACCGCTTAATACGTTTTGGGTAAACGGGACTGACGTGGCCGCCGGGAACATAGTGTAAACTTAGCATATCGCATAATCAGCCATTATCAAATATCACTTATCTTAAATAAATAGGAGCAATATCTTAATCAAAATTTCACCCATCCGGTTGTGTATAATTCACCACCAATTCTCTTTCTCTCCAATTTTCACATTCTTTTTCATTTAGATTAGGGGTGCACATGGACACTGGCGAGGAGCATTGTACTAGAAAAAACAATAATATAAACAAGTCAAATTTGACCTCAGTTAGACATGCTGCAGTATTGTGTTTTGAGTCTTTAAATTATGAAAACATGAGATACTGAAAATTGAAAGTTGTCGTAATATACATCTGTTCTCAGCTCCAGAACAAACAGTTAAACTGTATGTTAATTAAACTACTCTCCAACAACAGTGAGCTTAGAAATAAAATATCAAACATTGCTATATCTTTTTCAATAGCAT
Source organism: Lottia gigantea (assembly GCF_000327385.1). Classification (NCBI taxonomy): domain Eukaryota; kingdom Metazoa; phylum Mollusca; class Gastropoda; family Lottiidae; genus Lottia; species Lottia gigantea. Next base: position 207,810 of record NW_008708290.1, on the reverse strand, counting down.
GTCATTTGTCTTAAAATTTTCAGTAAACATTGTGGTCTGACATCAAGCTTATGTCAAATATAATGGACACTTTTTCAAAAAATGGTGAACAGTTTTTACCAAATAATGGACAGTTAGTGAACAGTTTTTACCAAATAATGGACAGTTATTGAGTACAACTAACAACACTCATACATTCTACTAGGTAATGGATAAATATAACATAGGATGACGTCATAACTATTATTTAAGGATAATTATGTACGTATTATATCAGAAATATAACTGTTAACAAGGAGCTACAAAGGTTGGCTAGAAAACCTCCATGGGAAATAACGACTGTCGTAAGCTGTTGTCTTTCGGATGTAAGAAAGCATTATAAAGGTATTTAATCTACAGATTTGTCGAAACAATACCTTTATTTATTTCATTGTTTCAAAACAGTGGGATGGACTAAAGAAATTACATTGAAAATTCCCCTTATAAATTGGTTACCACGGCGAACAAAGTTCAAAAACTTAAGTCTTAAAAGTTTTGTGACTTCGAGGGCTGCAGAGGAAATATCATCTTTCCTATATGATATCATTATTTTATCATATTTCTTTACAGTTGATAACCATCTTATCTTATCGGATGCCGGATGTAATAAATTTCCTTGAATAATTACAGAGATATAATATTGTTTGTAAAAATTACCGTTCCTATCATTTTGATATGTTTTAAGTGAGTTTACATATTATGTCAATCCAAAAATACCCCATTTCCCTAATATTGCTCTATATTCAAAGAATAGTCTCAATAACCGTAGCTAGCAGAGCAAGACAAAAAGAGGGGGCTAGTGTCGCTGTCTCGGCAAAATTACCCTCATTGCACCATGCATGGCGTTGCCTGTCTTCATTATCCCACATGTTGCAGAAAAGTAGGACGTAAAACTCGATTAATTTAATCTCATTTTTTAATTCATTCAGACGAAAAAAGCAGTGGGTATTTCAAAAGTCCGAAAGAATAATATCACATGAGCAAACTATTGTATAGTTTTCGTACGTTCAGCAGCACATATTATGTCGCTGATTTACACATATACAACATATTGTACGCTAACGAGTTCAGAGATCACAATTACATAAACTGTTACAGTTGAAATGTCAATAACTTATGTTACCAACATGTTATTTATAAACATCCACATTATCAAAAATTTCAATTTAAGTTTCTTATTCTTTTTAACATTAGAAATTGTAGACTTCTAAACTTTGTATGAGTCATGTTAATAACATAATAATAATATATGATTTCAGTCTGAGAGTTGTTTCACTCTGACTAATTGGTCTACCCGAGTTTGCCAGCGAATTTCCAGACTGGGCATACTGATTCTGGAATGGAGAAGTCTTTCACGATTTTTTTTTTTTAGTTTGAGTTACTGTGATTGATGGTGACCAAGATTGATGTATGTTATTCTTTCACTAAAGAGACGACATGATTTGACAAAAAGCACGTTCACTTGACCCAATGATGATTGACATGGAATAATAGAAAATAATGTTTCCAATCCAGTCCCGAAACATATTGATTACATCTATATGGCTTGAACTGAATGTCCAAAAAATATAACATTAGAATTAAGAATTTGGAAAATTTTAGGAAATGAAGCGCAGAACTCAGCCAACTTCCTCCCACGACTCGCTGAGATTACAAATTTGCCACTCCACTATAAGATAGAAGTCCGATTGTGTAGGCGTCTTGAATCCCAAGGATATTTTAATCATTGTAGACTTTTATCCTCGTCAAATTTTCCACATAGAAATTTTCAGTTTCCAGTTGACAATTATTGAAACCCACTGTCATGTATTTTGTGGGTTTGGGGCATGACAGTCTTCATGGATGGACAGGTAGACCTTTACGCTCATTTTATACCCAAGTTCACATTTCTTGATATAAAATGTGGCGGCATCGAAACACAAGCAAAAAGATCAAACACAAAACATGAGTTTCTTGTACAAGTCACCAGTGTAACAGGTTCAAATTTGCGGATCATCATTTGCAACTCTACGAACGACATGGTTCCTCTTCACCCCTTTCATAAAGCCACATAGCTTTTAATATATCTTGGTTTGTCCATCCAATTGGCCGATTGATTTTATTGAATGCATCACATATACATGTATATAAGTCAAAATATTGTCAGGATGCCAAAAGCATCCTGAGTAAAAATTAACATTTGATGGAATCTTTTCAGGTCTTTTCCGTTTCATATTTCGTTTGTGGTATATCATATTCTTATAAATATTATTGAAGTTATAATTAAACAAAAGATTATCAATCATTGCATCAGGTAAATTTAAACCGGAATTACCCACGAGGTTTCAGGTTAAGGTAGGTCTGCATCCCATCCGGAAGTCATTGACGTCAATTTCGGTTCAAGGTATTTTGTTGAGCAATTGTATTCAGATTCTATTGTATCAGTATTAGATTATCCAGAAGAGTTCTCGAAAACTATTTTTATCAGTATTACATATAATATGTAAAATATTAATATTGCGAATGTCTTTCTCCAGCTCATAGTAATTACACCCAACTATTAATTGTTCCTAATTTAAGAGCTCTTTCCAGGAAACAATTTTATACTGCATGCCATACTCTATTAGTCCTGTAGATGAATCTCCTTGGTCTTCGCATTGCACTTGTTACAAATGCTGTCTTGTATTTTGGCTTATAAAATCCATTACGTTATTTTGCCATTGTTTGCACATTGCTTGCTCTTGTTTGATCTTGCTTGCGCTTGTTTGTGATCCATTTTGCTGAACTGTTAACTTTATTCTTGTATAAAATACATTTCATGTAACAAGAATAATATTTTTTAGTTAAATTTATACAACGGAGGTTTTGTCTGTAGCATTATGAATCTAGATCAGTAAAACATCTTTTTAGGGTGCGCAAATTTGCTTTTAATCGTGAGTTCTATTACCTGTCATTCTGTACCTAAGAAACATGCACCGCTCCTCTCATCATTTCAGTTCCACCACGAGCAATATGACTTACCATGTGGTATAGTATGCATATAAATGGCGGAAATTGCGATGTTTTAACACTTAAGTTTTGTTGAGAGAACATTGATATCTAAAATGAGCTTTTATCACATTTGTTTTGTGGCAGTCAAGCTTTCTTTGCGACGTTGCTTTTTAATCCTTGGATGTTGGCTCGCAAATCAGAATTCATCAAAAGATAAATTGTCCACATTCCAACAAAAATGAAACTAAATGAATGGAGTTTTACGTCCTACTTTTCTGCAACTTATGGGCTAATGAACACCATGAAGTGTATAATGCGGGTAATTTTGCCAGAACAGCGGCATAAGCCTACTCGTTTTCGATTTCTAACTGTCGAGGGTTCTTTAACGTGCAAAACCTACAGCACACGGGACCTCGGTTTATTGTCCCATCCGAAATACTAGATGTTTTTTCCAGGAAACATTGGCTGGTATTATACCGTCGTGGGTCAGATTAGTTTTACCAGATTGGAGTTTACCTTGACTTTAATGACTTAATTGGAATTTAATATAGTTACATTTAGTAATGCTAATTATAATATAACTTGAAAAGGTCATATGTCATATGTATCATTTTAGTGAATTCTGATTGGACCTTTGTTTTAATCAATAACAATACTACATGAACTAGCCTACTTACTGTTTATACGGTGTGTACTCGACTCTCTACAGCAGCCAAATGGTATGAAAACGAAAGCTGCTGTAAAAATAGATGGTAACTAAAATTAGAAAGATTGGAAGTGGAAATTTTGAACCCGAAGCAATAAAAGTATAGACACAAGGTAAGGCTGTTCAATTTCAACAATAATTTCCAAGAGACTTAATTTTTCGTCAAGATCTTACATTAACAATGTTCAAGTTCAATCTTCAAGTTTTCAGTAAGTCTTATTTCTCTGTCGCCTTTCTATCGCTAATGTTCATACACTAACCTAATCTTAGACGTTCTCTATTTCTCTGTTAAAACGTTTGTAAGTCTTAGCCCACAGCTTTTGTCCAATTTTGATGAAGCACGGATGACTTAAGTGTGTGTTAAAGTCTACTCTCTTACCCTTCGTGTTCCTATATTTCCAAATAAAATGGTTAATTACTTGTTTTTGGTAAAAATAGAATGTAACTAAATTTAGAAAGTCTGGAATCGGGAATTTTGAGCATGTATTTCGACTATATAAAGTTTGGACACAAGGTAAGAGACATAATATTTGTCGAGATCTTACATTAACAATGTTTTTTCAAGTTTTCAGTAAGTCGTATTCGTCTATCGCCTTTCTTATTTTCTATTTTTATTTTTCTTAGATTTTCCCTTCTTCGCAGTCAAAAACGTTTATTCGTCACAGATTTTTGATAACTTGCATGTGTGTTGCGGTTTACTCTTCAACCAATGTAAATTCTGAATTTATTTTGTCTATCATTAATTCACACTATAGTTCCGAAACTTATGCCTTGTCTAATAGTGAGACCATGAGAGTTCGAGAGTAATATTTTACCACCAGGGCACACATCTGTCGCCTGAAACGAAATTATCTGTAATACAAAAACAATTATGCTTTGTATTTTAGAATAACTCGATTTCTGCATTTCTGGATTTCCATAAAATCTGAGTTTCTGTGGGAAACTTATCTAATAATATTATTCACGCCATCTGTTGGATTTTCCTCTTACTAGTTTCTCATAACAGACAAAAACTCATTTCTTGTACTTCTGAATTGTTATTCATTGGTTTAAATCATTTTGAAATCTAAAAATATTAAGTAACTTGTGACAGTCAAAGAGTAGTAACATATTGGTTGTTCAGTGCGGATAGGCAATTCCTTCAAATAACAAGATCTGTTTTTCGAACATGGTGAAAAGACAACTGATATGTTCTTCACCTCGATCAGAATGTTCAGTTTTGGTTTTTTCTTAGAAAAATGCTATTGATAGCTCCATATTTAAACGATTTTATTCCATGGATACTTATCATATCAGACTTGTCCTTGATTTTGAACTTGTAAATCTCTCACAACGCCCAAAGCGAGAGCAAACTAAATTAACACTGTTGTTAAAACTATGTATAATAGTATAACTGTATAATATTTAAACTGTATGACATTGTTATTTCAGCTTTATTAAGTTTCTTTCTGCTGGATGCAGCAATTGGTGTTCCAGTTAGACAAAAGAGAACCACTCAAGATGCGCCCTGGATTAATCCATGTGTTTCTAACGGCGCAAGTGGTGGTCAAGCTTTGCCACCAGGACTCCCTTCACCACCTACACAAGCGTCACCTAGTGTTAAGGAATTAATAGAAACATTTCGATACAGAATAGATGATGCAGCAACCAAATCAAACAGCCTAAGACAGACTATGGTAAGTTAAACATTATAACCCTTACCGTTATAAATGATATTGGGCCTTGGCGAAGGTGGTTCTGGTTCTATCCAAGCTCAGACCAAGGGAGTACCTTAGGACGTTCCACCCAGTTTCAAGTTTCAGTGATATTGGTCATATTGACTAACACGTAAAGGCAAATTGGGTAACAAATCGTTTGTCTATTCAGACATTATCCCTCGAGTTGGAAAGATGACCAATGCCGTTGTTCGGAACATTATGGCGTTGTACCCTGCGTGAGTTAATCTTCAATAACCCAGAAACAAACTTGTGGGGTGTAAAACACATTTCAAATTTCAAATCTAAGCAACCGTAGTTGACTTAAATATACTTGTAATTCGACGAAATATGTTAATTAGCTCGACGAACGTGATATAATATGTCACATACTCTCCTTAAATTGTTTCTACCTTTATAAGACATTAAAAGTTAATAGTTCGGCGAAATATTTAGCACAATGATCTTAAAGGGGTATCTTGCCATTTTTCAAACGTTTTTTGTAGTTTTGAGCGTGAAATACATCAATGCCCACATTATAGAGGAGGACCCCTTAACCTCCGTGAAATTTTTAACATAAAATTTTCAAGTGTTAAGTCACAAACAGCAACAAGTCTTAATTCTTGATTCTATTTTGAATCCCCCGGGCCCCATATTTACTGTACTAGCCGATATTTGATTATAAGAAATGAATTCGAATTGGACCACCAATTGTTAATAACCAATCAGTACCAAACGTACCTCATCATGTCATGCATTGTTTAATTAAAAAATTCTTAAATTTGATGTTTAAAGTGGTTTCTCTGCATAATAAGGTCCAGTTTACACATTAAAATTTTATAAGAATGCCCCTTTAATGTCATCATGAATATTTTATGATTGGAAAGCTTTGTCCAAAAAATAAATGGATAGAAAAATATGGATATTTGAACTTTATGCTTATTCTGCGTTAATACATTCACCACATGAGGAAATTGTCAGAAATTTTATGGTGACAATGCTATTTGTAATCATTGACTTATAACTTGACAGTGGATAACAATTTCGCTATAGGTGCAACGAGGTTATTTACTTTTCTTACTTACTTCTGAAGTTCAGTTTTAAAAGTTAACCCCCATTTTTAGGGCCCTGATGGGGATCATCATAATGAGGATTATTTCAACTTTTATTTTGTAATGCAATGGGATAAAAATTGAACAGAAACACAATTTTAAGAAGATGGCCCTTGAATCAGAATCCACTGAAGAACCTGAAATGAAACATCTATTTCTACAACAGATTGGACAATGGCTAACTAATCGAACCTCCTACGAAATTTAATTAATTGTCGTGTTGCATCAAAGGAACAAATATTTTCGGATTTATTCTTTCAGTTTACCGAGCGGATAGGCAGTCTCCAACTCGAGTCAGTTTATAATGGAATGCACATTGATGGTATGCCGCTGATTTCGGACATTGAAGAATGGCAAAATTCTAATGATGTAAGTAAACAGTGGCTTTATATATTCATTTAACATGAGTGCATGATCTATATTGTAGTAACATTCACCGACCTGCATTAATTACAGGGACAATTTTAGACCAATCGTACGTCTAAGAAACGCCAAAATGTTCTACTGACCCTTTAACATGAACGCAATAACATTGACCGGATACGTATACATTGGATAGCAATATCTTACTCGATATTAATTTGTATTGATTACGGCCGAAAGGCAATAAAATTAATTGCTCTGGAAGCGACGTGTGTGTTACTAACGTGATTCAGTTATTGCTGTCAGCATATCTGTCTGAAGCTGTCGACGTGTATTGCATTTGATTGACCCGTTTTGTGTATGATTGACGAGGTTTGCCTTTCAATTATATTGGCTTTTTACGTTATTCAAACCTATTCTATAGTTATTGAAATGATATGATTGGATTATTGACAAACTAGAATAATTTTGCTACTTTCTATTTACAGACAACCAAAGTAGTGAAAGCAGATTATAAAAGTTTGTCGAAAATACTGGTGTTTATGCATCAAGTAAAATTGGATGAAATAGAACATAACAATAGTACCCTTAAGAGATATATAGAAGATACAATTAATGATATTTATAATAGTTTATGTACATTACATAATCTCTTGTTTTGTCTGAATGATTCCATTGACAGTCACGTGACTCGTGACATCATGCCACAAAGCCAACGAGAGATCGTGTTAGTATCGCTTCGCAATCAACGAGATTATGTTATTGCCAAGGATACGATGCATTTTTTATTTGCATTGAAGGATAGTTATATATCCATTTTGTCTCAAATGTAAATTCATTTGAACTCTTTACACTCTTCAAGTAATGGAGATCAGTGTTGACAAGGCATAAACTATGTTTATGTTGTGGTCAAAATCTTGTATTGACGTTTTAGTCAAAATTATTATGCTTTATATATTTCATAAACACATATTTTATATTTGTATATTATGTTAAGTTGTATTTAAGTTGGGTACCTGGCTCGAGTTCGACTTTGAACTTGTTCCTTAACTTAAATTTCAAATCTTGCAGGTTACCCTACTTGACAGGTGGATTCCCTTTTTTATTAATGTTTACAAAATAAATTTGCAATGTGCTTTAACTGAGTTTGCTACGGTCATGCTATTCTGTACAGATTATTAAAAAGTGGAATCCCCCTTTAATTATAACGTCATATAGTCGACAATTTGCATCTATAAAGATATAGTTCGACTATCCTATAAGAATATTTTATTACACAGATTTACTGAAATTATTGTTTAATAATCACGTTTGTTGTTACTAATTTACAAATAACTGCAAAATAATTCGTGGATATCATAAAATGTATGTATTTTTATATTTATGCAATGTTTGATAGCGGGCATTTTAATTTATTTACTATATATATCAATGTCTTCCTTTCCTTTGCCAAATATGCAAACCTATTCATGCATAACATGTGAATATGTGATAAATCGAAATTGTAAAGCCTGATAGAAATGGTCGAATCGGTTTATGAGATATTTTACTATTAACGTTCTAATTCAATAAAAAGTTCAAAAAGAAATAATATTTCAAAACAAATTTTAGAACTTCCAGTACACATCATCAATGATGTCTCAACAATATAAATGATATATACATGTATAAAATAGTTATATAATAACTTTTGTAACCGTTTGTGCCTTAAGATATATCCGATTGTCTCCCTTGTTTGTCTTATTTTTCTTAATTCACTACTCACGTAACTTCACATTGACAGAATGTATGCAAAAGAGTTTAAAAGAAAGTCGAGAGGGTGACTGATTCACTATATTCAGTCTGACCATCAATTCTAAAAGATTTATAACTGTTATTTTCTGTTTGTTAATATCATTGTTATGAATTGCATTTTATTTTACTTAATTATTAAATTGTTTTATTATAACTCTTGAATAAAATAAATTATCCAAAACAGAACTAATTGGTGTTCATCTTTGCCAGTTGCGGCGTCAGCCTCCCGAAACTTGGGGTACAAATAGGGGTCAGATACACGCAATTCGACAAGACAACTGTCCAGACTGATTTCAAAATGCGACAATGTTGTGGAGGTTTCATGGTCGCAAGCCTCTCATTGAGCGTCTGAGAAGGTTCTCCCAAGATAATTTTCAAAAAATGAATTGATTTGGTACATTCTGACACATATTCAGGGACAAAAACGTATAAAAATCATATCTTTAACTTTGCTAAAAATAAAGTGGGGGTGATGGACCGTGATCTTAACCAACATCTATCTAAATTCTTAAAGTTATTGTACATCAGTTATTGGGTATGGGTGTAGATGTGGAAAAAACCACATCTCTGAAACAAGGGAGACAACTACATCCCGCTCCTTTCAATTTTGTTAAACTATAAGGACTCACTCCACTCCATTTTATGCAAATGATTGTATGTAGTCCAGGCTATTTTTAGGAATCTTCTTTTTCTCTCCCTTTTGGGATTTTTGCATGCCTATTTTTGAGTAATTTTTGGTCTAGATTTGAAATTTGATGTCTGAAATTGCATTATATTTAAGATTTGGTGAGATGATGAGAGACCTAAAGGCGGAAGGTTAATTCTAAAAATAGTCGTTTTGTGAACTGACAAACTCTAGCGGATGAGTATAACCTGTAGTAGTCCACTTTCAATTTGACTAGCTCAAAATTTTCATGGTCAATGGGACCAATCATAGTAAAGTCTCAGAAACGGGAGTATGTTAACTAAGACAATCGGTAATAGTGTTCACCGTCGAAATTTGGCCTTCAAATCCATGTGTGTACAGAATTATCCGCGTTCCAAAGTTAAAGAGACGAGCCATATATATATAAGACATCTATAGAAATAGGAAAAGAAATGCTTAGTTTGAGGTATTTGTGGGGGGAATTATGCGACTTCCGTGCATTTTTAGTACTTTTTAAGACTATTTATTGATTTGAGTCTTGAATTAATTATGTAATACATTATATACAAGATTCAATCCAACCCCCCAAAATGGCGCTTCTGTCCCTTTAAATTGAGCTGCTATTCGTTTAGCTTCTTTGAATAGCTCTATACTTGCAAAGAAAGGCGGTAACCATTGTACCATGTAACAATTCGTCGGTCAGATTGATGACACAGATAAGACACACGTCTTTGTTGTGACAGGTGATCAGCTGAACACAGAAGTATCTGTAAATGTAATAAGAAAATTTTATTTTTGATTACTTTTCATACAAAATATAAAGAAAATCATTTTTGACCAGCCTTCAACAAATACCTTCATTGACGTAATTCAAAATATCCATTTGATCTTTCCCATTTTGTATGGGAACATTAATAGACTATCTTTTCACATTTTCGAGCGACGACTGTGTTCTTTAAGTTTCCAAAAATATAACTTAATGGCTCTTCAAAATTTAAAATTGGTAGAATATGCTTAAAGAAGGAGTGCTGTTCATTACAGAAGGGTTGTACATATTTCATCAAACGACGTAATTTGAAATAATTACGGGACTTCCGTGACATTGGTATAACAAAGACAATTAAATTGTAACCGAAGAATTTTGTATTTGACGTGGTCTGAAGAAAAATAAATTCTCCCACGCACTGGTAATTTATATAAAATAATGTCATCTCATTTAAATACATATTATATCAATGCATCACTACATGGGTTTTAAATGTATCCCTGGGAATTTTTTAAAGCATAGAATTTTATTGCAGTGGAGGCACCAGGAGTAAAAAAGAAAAGTAATTGTACACCCACTCTATTTCTGAGAAATTTCAAAATAAGACCTTTTAGGTATTTGTACCCCCAGTTTCAGGAGGCTAGCGTCACCACTGATTCAATGCATATATCAATACATTTATGTCTAATGAATCCTACTAATGTATGAATTTCGTATGTTTGGTTAGACGTTAGAACGGTTAATTGAAGTATGACCCCTTGAGCTACACACTGTACTTGTAAATGATTCATAGACAAAAAATAATATGCTCATGTTGCTGTCCTGAAAAATTTTCTTGATACTGACCAGCTGCGGAATCATGCCCGTTTGTGAATTTATCTTGAGAAAGTTAATGTAAAGATTTGACTTCAAACCTTATAGGCTCAAGTTTTGCCCTCGGTTTTTACAGATAATGGTCGAGGACAGAACAGGTCCAGGGGCAAGCCTTTTTCATACTAAGCTGAGATAAAACTTAAATTTTAAGTATTAGTGCATAACTGATTGTAGAACAGACAAAAAATATATCTTTATATTTCTTCGAGCACAATGTTTCTGGCATTAATCTTCAATATTTCCTTTTCTTGATATGAGGGGTATTGTGAATTTCAGTAATCCTAAGCTGAGCATGAGGAATATTTTGTGACCCTGGGTATCTAAAGACCGTCATTCATATCGGCTTTGTTTATTTCAAACTAAATTGACATCTTGTAAACGCCTGAGTCCAATGAACATGATTATAATATCGACTTTAGATAAGATTGATGCTAAGGTCGACCTTGATGCATGGTACACCAAAATACCAATGTACACACGGAAACATCTGTAACAACTTTCCTTCTCCGCGAAGCCAATCAAAATCATTCATAGGATATTTGTGGTGTGATAAAATTCGTATAAAACAGAAATTGTCTATTTGGCTCGTGGTTTATTTTTTATTTATAGACTTGGTGTCATATAGTAGATATGTGGTTACGTTGTACGCGTCTCGAGTCATCCGTAACGTAGACAATGTAAAAATTTAATATGTATGTATTCTTAGGTTAGAATTGCTATAATATAAAGAGTACTCGATTAATAGAAAGTTGTATATGTTAATTGAACAATTTCAACCAACATACATACCCATTCTAGACCCACTACAATGAGCTTTCAAAATGATATAGTCCCATGATCACCCCACCCCCTCCACGAAGAAGTTTTGCTCGCTCAATGTTGGTGATTATCTAGGCAACTTCACTACGCTTTATCAAGATTTGTCCTTTCTACCACGTTCACAAGGAATTAGGAACAAAGGGACAGGGGCGGCGAACTGTATTCTCACTATATAATATCAGCATATTCTTTATTTCAATTTACAAGCTAATAAAAATGCAATTTGGTATATCATTTTGTGTCAATGGAGTTATCAATCGGTCACTGGTTAAATGACATATTATGTATTATATATGTATATAATTATGACATATAATTACAGTATATACCTATGATATGATTTAAATAGTAGTATGAGTAGTAGGAACTCAATCATATCCTAATCCGGTACTAATTGGATTGTACAAGGAAATTGAGAAGTGTGTCAATGTCGAAAATCACAGTAACCAATAGATTGAGTTTTTAATGACATCTATTGAAGATGAGTTTATCAGATATATAGTGATACCAAAGTCTAAACAGACCACAAATGAAATGAATGGAGTTATACATTCTACTTCTCTGCACCTTGTGGGCTAATGAAGACGGGCAACGCCATACAGGGTGCAGTGAGGGAAATTTTGCCAGGACAGAGGCTTTAGCCTGCTCTTTTTTGATTTGCAACTGTCGAGGGATCTTTAACGTGCACAGCCTGTAGCTTAAACAGACAAGACATGTATCGCCGTATGAATAAGGTATCCAGCAATGTTTCACTTAAACATCAGAAAAAGAATCTTGTATTATTTTGCTGCATCTGATAGAAAAAAGTCTACTGGCGAATGAAACATCTCATCGCAGTCGTTACTTAGAAGTAGTACTACTTCAACAGAATATAGCAATTCTAACCTAAAACTAACCTAATAAGCCAGGCCCACCTCTCCCTCCTCATAGAAACGGTACCGGAAAGTACACCACGAGCAACTGATGACTAAATCTCTAAATCGCCGGGGCACTCATGTCACTACATTCAGCGATTTGTAAGTCTCTCGAGGATGCCAACAGTCAATAACACTTCCTGGTGCTGTCAGATTCTATCAATCGAAAGATCGACCACATGTAATAAGATCCAACAGAATCATTGTTCTACGATTAGTACATAATTTAGCATCGTCTTCATTATTCGAAACTGGAATAGAAAAGTGGATCTAAGATATTCGTTCACTCCTGTAATTTAGTGTCATATACAACATCATCTTCGTTTGTCCAATCTATAGGAAAGTTCGTTTTTCACTGTATACGCAATTAACACAACTGGCAGTGAACTTCCCAGAAATGATGCTGGCTTATATTCTCGTAAACGTTCAAGAACAGATACTCGTGGATCATTTTGATAATATTTAATGGAAAGCGGAAAGAATTTCCCTAGACCTTCGCTGACATAAGCGATATACACTCCCATTGAAAACCTTTGATTGATTTTAAATGGTTCACCTTTGATCAGTTCCTGGATCCGGGACTGTATAGTTATACTTGTTCAGCAATATTGACTGATTTAATCATAAGATGACCTTAAGATTTCACAATAGACATGGGAAGTATCTTTCATCCGGAGAAAAATGTTTCAATGTAAAGTAACTGACACAGATATGTAACTATTTTTCGCCAATATGATTATGTAGTGTGGAATAATAGCATCTAATCCTATGCAGCAACGAATTCCGCTTCTGAACTTCAAAAATTATACTTTTAATGATATGAATGGATAACGACTAGAACAACAATGTGTTTTGAAGGGTTGTATTTATTTACAACATTCATTGACAGTATTTGTGTCAAAGTTTGTAAAATAATTATTGTCGTAGTCGCCAGTAAACTCTTACTGCTTCAGATGCAGATCATATTATAAACGATTAGCTCAAAAAGCACTCATGTCAAAACATTTCCCCTTTCAAAGAATCAAAAAGGGTTTTCACTTTAGTTGACTTGCATATGAATATAATAATGACGATATTCAGATTAAAATCACGACGATTGCTTTCCTGACAAAACTAAACAAATGACGAATGTGTACGGAAATCAAATTGATATTGAAATGAGATCATTGAGTAAAAAAAGGATAAAAATTCAGTCATTTTCTACGCTTCATTTCAATAAATTAAAATTAAGAGTAGTGACGACATTGTCGCCTTGAGGTGAACCAAGCGTCGTTGAAAACGTGTTTAAAGCATGTGGCCTTTTAGCCGGAGATTTTCGAGGAGCTTCACACCTAGTTTAATTACAGATTACGATCTTCGCTTCATCTTTAACTTTAGTAATGTGACGTGAATAAATATCAGTCGACCCAGGATATTTGAACATCATGAATTGAGTAACTAAAATAGTTCAAATTATATTTTGGAAATTTTCACAAGGAAATAGTTTTCTTCGTTAAATGCAACTTGTCAACTTATTGTTTTAACGATCTACCAAAAAGCGTGATTTCAATTGTCCGGGTAAAGATTCACTGGAAATTTTTCCAAATTGACACTTACAGAGCAAACATACACTGTTGGTCCTGGTCTATCCTTTATTTTTTTTTAAATGCATTGTCTTACTTTCCTTCCCAAGTTAATAACAAAGACAAAAGAACGGGGAACACTTAGTAATAAGATAAACTTTCCAAAGTATCCTGAATTGAAAGTAACCTTCTCGAATCCCCGAGTATACTAAAGTCGTGTCATAAGTTCAAGTCATCGTTGTCTTAACGGAGGTAGCGTCAATGACGTGAAAACTTAAACGATGCTGCAATCTTACACACCTCCACTAAAATAATAGTAAAAAAGTTTTCGGAATTCTATTTTTAGAATATTATGGATACAATGAAATTATTGCCCACATATCCGCTTCCTAGGCTTGTAGCCATATAAATACGGCCGAAACTGATTTTACAGGTAAGAATTGAAAACTTCTCGTATCCGAACATTTAAAATTAAAAAAATATATATTACAGAACTATCTCAAGTTAAATACAAATTAATTACTATTATTTATAATGGATTATATTTTTATCCTCACCGGTAAGTTCGAAGTTTTCTTGCCTTTTCCAAATTTTATTTTTAAAATTAAACCATTTTAAAAGTTTACAATTTATATATATCTATATATAAAAACAGGACGGTTATTGTTCTATATGCAAAATTGTTTCTTAGATAACAATTTTTTTATCAAGAACTTTTTATAAATAAAATTAATAATGTTTCGCCCAATTCCGTTATATTTCACAAAGATTGCATATAAATCTGCGCTGCTTTTCAAGAAACCGTATATTATATTGTCGTTATATCTGTCAAATGCAATCAGTTTTGAACGAAATACAGTGTAAAATGACCAATTGTGATTGCAGACAGCTTTATCTCAACAAAACCCAATATTCTTTACATATAACTAGAAGAGTTTAAGACGTCAAATTTATTTCACTGAATACTTCCGTCATTTAATACTTTACAATGCTAGTCACCTATACTGCTGTAATCGATCAGACAAACATATTATCTAGGAATCAAAAGCCATTGAAGAGACACTGAAGATTGAAAGTGTTGATGTGTCTTCACAAAACGATTTTGATTTACAATAAACTGTATGTAATATTCTCATTACAGCTCTTGTCGTTATAAGTTTTAACATCGGACACAGTAGTGCCGCACCAGTCAGCAGTCTGCCAACAGGAGAACCATGGAAAACACCATGTTCAGGAAGTTCCCCAGTTGTAACAAATCCAGCATTAACTCTTCCATCACCAACAATATCTGTGACTGAAAGATTGAACTCTTTAATTTTGAAGTTCAAGGACACGATAGAACTTAGTAGCTCTTTAAAACAGAAGGTAAGAATTGATCACTTCCATGTATTCTATTCATCATTTTACAGTTTCAGAGCAGAGCAAAACTTTTTGTTACACGTATCTTCGTCTGACCAAAGAGAACAATCTTTCTTTTACATAATTTCCTGCCATATTTAATGAAAAGAAAAAAAGCAACGCTTGAAGATTGCGGTCGCTCTAAGAGCTTTTAAAAGACAATGTTACTTGTTTGTAATTAAAGTAAATCGTACGAACCGGACGACGGAATTTGATATCGAAAAGTTCCAGTTATAAAATATCTGACTCGGTAGGCTATACATTTTAAGCGATAAGACAAAAAGTGGACATTCTATAATTTCTTTCGTTTGAAGCAGGTCCTACTGTGTGTTCAAAATAGCTATCGTTCAATCAATAGCCAAAACTGTGAATCATTGAAAAAGGCTTTCATTTGCGCCGTTTGTACAAAGAGGCCTGTCATACCAGACCAAATTCCACACGTATTCTACAAAAGTCACATCATCCTTTCCCCATCCTCGAGATTTTTATTTGGTGATTGGGAACCTGTCATTCTATTGTACGAATTCAAGAAAAGACTCTCCCAGCATCCCTTTTAGCAGTTTATTCTGAATAATTCTTAACATTTTATCGGACAATCTTTAGTGAATATCAAATTTCGTCACCACGACGTCTTCTAAATAATTTCAATCGTATCAAATTTCGATATTAATTTTAATTTCCACACATAATTTATGTCAGGTGGCCCAATAATTGCCATTAGATTTTAATCTTTCGAGGAAGGTTGTTTCTGAATGTAATATCTAATTTTTAAATCGATTTTTGTTGGGCACTCCATGAAATTTCAAAGAGATGAACCCTAATAGGACTGGCAGATAGGTTCTCGATTTACACTCCATTCGCCATGGATCATCCTTTAGGATATCAAATAGTTTTTGCGTCCTAATATTCGTGTCCGTCTGTACCTAGCGATATATGTGGTTGATATATTATCTTCGTGATACACTTGAATTTGGACAAAGATTTTGACGTTACATCGACAGGCTCAAGATCCAACTCATCTCATTAGATGATTTGTTTTCAACCATATCCTCCTGGTATTCTGATTGGTTAGGACTCAAACAATTCCCAATCCACTAATTTTTATTCGAGATGGAACGGTTTGGAAATATAAAGAAATGATATAGTTGAGCGATGGTCACGTTAATAACAAAAAAAACAACGTTTAGTCTGCATTAAGATCAAGCTGGAAAAGGGCAAGATCAATGATGCTTTCTCTTTCTTGATACTAAAATATACGTAGAGATTTTTACACATCTGTGCATCGGGCCCATACATAACAACGGAACTGGTTATGCCGTACGCTTAAACAGCTAAAGGTTTTTGCCTAAAGCAATGTGATTGCTAAAGGAATTTTGTGCAAAACTTTAGGCTTGGTTATGCCATACGGATATAAAGTAAATTCTTTTTTTTCTTCCAGATAGGAGATTTATTACAGAATACTGAATTAGTTACTTATTTAGAGCACGATACGGAGTTATTGCAGGGCTTTCCTAGTGTCGTATCAGATACATTGTCTGTAAGTACACTTCTTGTTTGACGACATATTTCTTTAAAGTGAATAATGGCCAACCCCATGGATACGATATTGGTGTGAAAAGAGGGAAATTTGCCAAGAGACATTTTTCTTTCCTTTTGCCATTTCCCACTGACGAGGTATCTTTAATACTGAAGCACAAGGGGCTTAGATTTATTTTCCTATCTGAATAACCAGACGCTTTTTCCGTCCCTGTTCACCGACAAAGGCTAAATTGGACACATTTGAGATTTACATAGCACTAAATCGGTATTATGAATTATATCGACTCGACAAGTGATCTATTGACAAATGAATTTCAGTTTTCTCTTTTGTAAAAGAATATTTATCAAGTAATTAAAAGTTTTATCAAGAATACAATAATTATCATTTGCTTAAATGTAAAATAGTACTGAATTTCATACCTACTTTCTTTTTATTTCTTTTTTTTTTTTTTCATATTTTGACATTTTCTTCACAGAAATATTCCATTTCAACTATATTTTCCATTGTCTTTTTCAGCTAAAAGAAAATTTAGTCATAGACAATGAACGATTTGCCGCTCTTTATATTTTTTTCGAACAATCAGCAATTGATAGTGAATTTAAATCAGACTTCAAAATCTACTCCAACAAAATATTGAACATCCTTTGTGAGATCCAAACAATATCTAGTCATGAAAAACAGGAGATAGTGTCCAAGGTTTCTCGTAAGGTTATGTTGGACGGTTACCGGACCTTGAGTTCGGCCCATCGAATGGAAAGAGATTACATCATTCTCCGAGATACCACGAAAATTCTCGAATCCGTCATTAATGTCTATAATTTTCACGCTGCCCATTATTCATAAGATAGCCAGATTGTTTAGCCAGTTGTAGTATGAGATCAGGGTTCTGTGACTGAACAAGACAATTTTTACCCTAAAGAAAAACACGATGACATTACAGAAATGTTAATTGCGCGATGTTCAAAATATTAGTATTACAATTAAAAAGGATCATTCAGAATTCCAAACCTCAAAATTGAAAATAGAACACTTAGTCAAAAGTAATTTTGCTCTTATGCCGGCGATATTAAAAGACACCGATTAAGGTAGCTAAAGTGAACGAACAAGTTTGAGTCGAAATATATTCGGGTCATTGACAAAGATACTTAGAAAGTGCTAAGAAATGTGAATATTGTGTTATTACAACATGCATAAGGAAATGTTTTGATGAAATCACTGCATCCAATGTCTAACGTTTAAACTTTCTACTTGTGTCTATGAAAGTATGTTGATGTATATTATTGTGGTTGTGAACAAATTGGTGCATTTATATCATCTGAATTCTAGCGTGCACCGACATTTGTAAATAAAACATTTATTTATTTACATTGGATTTATCTGTGATATGTTTTCCTTTGATTGTCAATCATGTGACAATTTATTTACATTTCTAAGAAGATATTTATGGTTTCCTTTAAAAGGACATTATTTATCAGAATATTGATTTAATCATAGTTTACGTTTAAAAGGAAATACTAGTTAATATGATGATATACCACTACATTTTTATAGCTATTACTTAACCATTATCACATATATTTGATGGGACAAATTTGAAAGTTAAAAAAACTAATAAATATTAAATTTTTAACTTATTTTTTGTAACAAAACACGAAATCTTATTAGGTTTTAATTAAACTGTATTGAGAAAAAATTATGCTTGGCCAATGAGAAGACCATAACACCATAAAATAATCCTATGATATAATATCATAATATAAGCATTCCAATTCTGAATTTGATTTTATGATATATTTATTTTATTTTAATTATTGTTTTAGACTTTTTTTTATCATAAAAAAATTGTTCCACTTGCTTATTTTTTGGTCCTGAAATTTCTGAAAGTGATCTGTGGACATGAATTTTATTTTACGATATATTTATTATTTTTTATTCATTTTTTGAAATTATGATCAACATAATGGATAAAATAAATATAAGTTCTAAGGGAGAAGACTCGTCATGTCATATTGCCACTTTTGTGTTCAATTAAATATAACATGTAGAGAATGAGTATTTTGTATATTTGGCTTTTTTAAACTTTGGTATGTATTTGATGAGGCTATTTGTTTGCTTTCTAGGTCACGGAGTGCAAAATATTTTGCACAGTCATCATGATATGTGAATTAAAAATAGATAGTTTAAATAGTTCCTATAAAATAATAATTTAAATTAATATTGTTTAAGTATATGTAACCAAGCGAGACTGAGCACTATTTATATGTGATGTGTTCCTGTTGTAATGCTTACTATTAAACATCATCGTCGCCATGCTTTGCTTTTAATACTAACTGTGATAGCCATAAAATGGCATTTTTGTTGTGTCTCAATTTTGTATTTATTTTAGTAGTTTTGTAATAAAAAATATGTATATGAATATTGACGTTCTCCTTTTGGTTTTCATCTCTAAGTGGATATTTTAACTGTTCGTCCATTTTTTAACGTGTCGTGGGAGCTACATGTCATGGAGCAAAATGTCATGGTACCAAATATTCCACAAAGTCTTTGGATAATATAAACAATAGCCTAGGTAGATTTTCCTGGAGGTATGTTGAATATCTATATTCACAAATAAAAAAATAGTCCAATAGTAACATCAAGTGCTATTTGTGATATTCTGTTGAATTTTCGCACTCGCATGTAAAGTTCAATATCTAGAATTTTTGTTCTGTGTACATAGAACTCTATCAGTTATTTTAGGTATATGGAGAAAACTTTGGATATTGGTATTGATAAACTATATTTTGACTTATTGACAATATTTCGATGTTAATAAACGAACAGATTGAAAATTAAATTATTGTTACAACTTTTAATATGTGTTTATCAGATTCATAAACAATTGCAATGTTGCACTTTAACATGCATTTCAATGAGTTATGTGCAGGCCCGTAGCCAAGGGGGTCATCAAATCTTGCCCCCCCCCCCCTTGAAAAATGTACCGGTCACTTTTTTAAAATAAACCTTTTCTTTTTGAGTCAATAGGAGCGACAGGTAACTGAGTCTGAGTGAATAGCAAACATTCTGGTCAGGCATTTTATGGTGAAGTAATTTCACCAGTCAGCTGCTATATTTTGATTATACGTAACGAAAAATAATGTTATGGCTTTCAGAGCTGCGTTATGCGAAATGGTTCAACAAAATACTAAGTATTCCTATCTGTAGGCCTAGAACTGTTTTTAAATAGCTTTCTGGTTATTCTTAGCTGATGATGAAACCAGACATCATAGCTTTTCATAACATTTTTAAATTTAATTACATTAGAATAGATAATTTGATACAATTGAGTTCGTTGAAAATCATAAAAAGTCTGCAGTAAAGCGTCATTGGTAACAAAATTATTGGTCTGATACTGGATTGTAATCTGTCCCGTGTCAAAATTCATTTGATTGGTTGATTATAAATACTAACTAATAGACATATATTATCCTAAATTGTATTCATAATGAATCAAACAACCAAACGTAGGAAAAATTGATAAATATTTGATCAAAAAGACAAATTGCTTGATGGTTCCGACACTACTACGACTGACACTGGTATCAAAACCACAGCGGGCAACACAACGGATGCAGTACCAAGATGCTCTGAAAAGACAGGAGTACCAGGTGAAATTGGAAAAGAAGATGTTCCAAAGCAACCGAGAATAAAATTTCCAGCGAAGTCTGGGCGCCATTTTAGTAACAGCTGGTATGATCGATTTCCATGGCTGGAGTATTCAGTGTCAAGGGACGCCCCTTTTTGATTTCTATGTCGGGTGTTTCACAATACATCTGCGGGTGCATAAAAATTCATCACTGAAGGCTACACAGATTAGAAGCATGCTGTAGGTGATACTGGAAAGGGCCTCGAGAAGCATAACAATTGAGGTGTCAAAACAATTTCTCCAAGATAACGTTGCCAAGACAGAAAAGCAGGACTCCAATCTTGTTCTTCAAAAACTATACGAGCAGAAATTGGCTTTCCCTAAATTATATGCACTGGCTGCAAGCGTTGCCACATTCGGCTCTAGCACCGCTGTGTGTGAAAGTAGCTTTTCAACTCTTACTCGTGTTGACTCACCACAACGACGATCTATGACTCAGCTTCGCCAGCGCAATATTGTTCTTCTTGCCTTCAACAGGAAGACCCAGAAAATTAACTTGGACGTATTTGTTCAACGTTTTGCCATAAAACATACCCGACTACGTTTAAACTAAAACGGCAATAAAAATGTAACGTATAATAACTTGTGTGTTTTAACAAAAATAATCTCGAATCTAAAATACTCCATGAAAGTCCGTTTCCCGACGTTTAATCGTCTGTTTAATTGCCCCCCTCAATTGCACGTTTGCCCCCCTCGATTGCACGTTTGGAAGATTGAAAAATGCACTTTCCAAGGGGAATAACTACACAGAACATAAACCAACTTAAGCCACAATAAATGTAATAAAAGGAAAACTGTAGTTAAATAATGTTCAGAAAAGATTTAAAATATGCAGAAGTAAGGCTTAAAATATGTTTTCTATGATATTGGTTGCTTTGCTTATTTGAGATGAATTTGTCATCAGTAGAGATGTATTTCTGTCGACCCTAAACATTCTACAATTCTGGTCAAATGAAATGCTCCTACAGATTCTAATGTCTTAATTTTAAGGATATACTACCCTTTAGGACGTCCAAAAATTTGAAATTTTTAACCTTTGCCAAAATGAGTCTTTGTTCTTTAGTGGACTTACCCTCTGTCAAAACTATACATCAGAATCCCTCTATTGATTCCAATTAATCCATAATAATAATTCATTAACCAAGCACTTTTGAAACATGCTTAGTAGCGTGTTTAATGGCTAATGTCTTATATAGAGATTCTATTTATTAGTCATGGTAAGTCCAACTATATATACATTTGTTGACCAAGTTTGATACTTTATATTTTTTTTACCATTCGAAGAGATAATATATAGTTTATGATATGATATCTCTTGGATTTGAAATAGAAACCAAATTAAGGTTGAAACAGAGACGTACTGGAACATACTTGTTGAAAATCTTGAGAAAATCATAAGTGACTTATTCCTTTCAATGAGCTTGAACTATTTGAGTGCAGCATTATATAATACGTTTACCCTAATTTCTTTACTAGATAGTAAATTTACTTCCTAGTAGCGCGGTTTGTGGTTTTAAAGGTATGTTGTCCTCGAACTCTGCTAACATTGATATCACAGCTCACAACCCACTGAACATCAACGGTAGAAATCTTAGTTACTCTGAGCTTGAAGCTTTATTTGCGTGTGTTCAGCCCACGAGGTGGTTTTATGTACACAGACACATAGTTAAGATCTTGTGGTTACAATACCAGGCATTTTTAAACATGGTAAAAATTTTACTGTATCCATAGGAAATATCTATCTGACTGCAGAAAACACAATTATGACTGTCACCATACTGATAAACCGTAGTTTGATGCAACATACAGCTGATAGAAACGAGCAAACGAGGCCGCATGACAATGACCTGACATGAGCCCACCATCTTTCATACTATGCTTTAACTAAAGTAAATTTCGTTGGTCGATATATGCAAACTTTTACGGCTTCTTAAGACTGTATTTCATGTAAAAATTTCGAATCTTGTCGCATTCTTATAAGCTCTGAAGCAAAAGATTAGCCGAGTTGGCTACATCCCTTAAATTAATTATTTTTTAGTGAACCGACTTTTCAATGAATGGCGCGTTATCATCTATTCACTGAGCTAGTAATAATATACTATATCCAGCACGGACTAATTTCATTGTTAATGTATCTTAAACGTATTTAAGAAAAAGTGTCGTGATTTGCAAAAATTGATTCAGTCGAAATGTAGGATTGAAAAGACGTTCAGATTGAATTCGTAGCAAGGTAAGGCAGACCATTTAGATGTCAGGGTTAACGCCCGATCATCGAGTACTGTTATAATTATATTACCTTGACCGTTCGTTCTATGTGATTGCCCTTGGAATGTATCGCCATGCTAAAGAAACATGCTGCAAAATTTTCCTTCGTTCGCATAGGCTATAATGAAATGAGTCAACGAAATGTTTGATATTGTGCCTACGATATGCCCGCATTACCGATAACTACAAAGCAACCCACAAATACCCTTTATCATGACTACTCCAGATTGGAATTTCAGGTTTCTGTCCACACACATACATTTTTGTAAGTGGCACGGGAAATTACTGAAATATCTTTTCATGCGAGTTTAATCTTTGACCTATTGGCTAAATGAGAATTGAGCCCTTATTGTACGAAATCAAAATACAAAATAGGAGTGGAAAAAGAAAAAATGCTAGACATGTGAACTAAATAAAAAAAATACACAAAGAACTGAACAATTGTTTAATACTGTTTTACTGCTAAGTAAATATGAACATTGTGAATTATGGACAACTGTTTTACAGAAAGAGGGATTGTTTCGCTTTAAAATTTAAGATGAAATTGAACACATCACGAAGTGTTTTGGCCATTGTCATTTACAATGTTTAGCAGCCTTAAAGTTCAACCGTGCGTCCATACTACATTTCATGTAACAATGTCGAATCGTGTCGCATTCTTATAAGCTCATAAGCAATAGGTCTAAGTTACTAAGTTGCAGACTCAGTACTTTATGAAGGAATATTAAATTGATATTGTGATCATTACTGTTCCAGTTTCTCTGCTGGAAGATAATTCGTTATCAGTAATTAAATGAAGCTTTTCGCATAATTGTCCTTTTGGAGGAAATTTTATGTAGATGAAAATAAAACCGAACTCTCCAAAAACATTTGGCAACTCAAACTGAAAAGTAATAATTTACAAAATATCCTGGTCCATTGATAGCAGAGCAAAATACTACACAAATAAAACCAAACGATGTAACCTGTGTTTAACTGAAAAGCTTTCCATCAATAATACCCTAAGCACACGTCTTTAAACAAACGTTCCGAACTTGCCTCTAAATGTAGACGAGCGAATAAGTTATACTTGTCCAACTTCAGTAGGGATGCAGGCTGAAAATAGGTCAGTTGTCTGAAGATCGTACGATGGGAAACTCTGAGTAACAGCATGTAGCAAATTCTGTTTAATAATTCTAGATGGAAGCTATACAGCTATCTTCATTGACTAATGTTCTATCAGGAAATAAATTATATTTGCATGAAATGACATGGGATCTTTTAACAGGAATTGTGATTAAAGCTAAGAAGCTTCATTGGCTTACTGAAATTATATTTAATATGCATTAAATGGCATTGACGGGAGACCTTGCAGTTGCAAAAATAAAATCGGCAATTTCAATATTGATTCCATATCATTTATAACCATTCCTTTTGTTTTTCTAACCATTTTTCATTTTACTTAAAAAACTTATACCATGATATATATCATATAAGAAACACATTGTTTACATTTTTATATTTTTCACCACATCCGTGATGCATTGTCATGCTTCTTTCCTCATCCATGTTACATTGTAAATGTATATATGTTTTCTGTGTTTTTATTATATACTTTGTATATAATTCGCAGTTTCGTGGGGAAACATAGTGGTTACATTTTCATATTTCTTTCCTCATCCATGTTACTTTGTAAATGTATTTATGTTTTATGTTATTTTCTGTATTTTTATTCTTTCTGTAATCTTGTATATAATATGTAGTTTAGTGGGACCTATTGAAAATCAGACTTCTGTCTAAATGGGTTGCCAAAATAAAGTTATTATTATTATAATTAACTAATCGGATAAGTCAACCTAATTTTTTCATTGTCATTCATGAAAAACCCAGTCCATTACAGGCTTGCAATACGCTGCAAAAAGTGGGATGTAAAATCCATTCCGTTTCGATTTGAGGTCTAAATATTGAACATTATTTCTATTGTGAGTAAATCTCGTAAATTCGTTTGCTTGTTATCAACATAATTATTTCCGATTCATTGTCAGTCATAACCTTGTGCTATAAATAACGTTCTATTTTCCTATTCAGAAGTTCACATCTTACTTAATATGACTGATTCATGGTGATCGAATAATTATGACAGTCGATTTAGCCAATGAACATCCGAGAACGTCACAGAAATATACAAATTGAGTCAGAGAAATAAACCAATGAAATTGTGGTAGAAATAATAGGCAACAATTTAAATGTCAAAATTCTGAAGCTTAA
>NW_008708290.1:154200-182388 GCF_000327385.1 Lottia gigantea | reverse complement strand
CCGATTATATTTCCCAAATAATTCAGAAAAATCGAATGTAAATGAAATTTTGCCTATTGTCCATTGACTGAGATATTTGGTCATCGGTGATGTATTTTTCAGAATGAGTTCCTTGGTCATGTTTCCATGAAAATGATTGGACGAATGACTGATAAAAGGTATGACTGAAAGAAGTCATAAATTTTTAAAACGAAAACCAGATGCCAGATTTGGTCGTGTAAGCAATTTCTTTTCATTCACATCCTGAATACTTAGGAATCCGGTTTCATAAACAAACACGAACAACTAGCTCTGTTTCCATTGTCAATAGGTGGGTAGTTCCTTTTTAGTACATGCACCATACAGCAGCGGTTTCAGGACAATCAAAAACAGATCATGAAAAAAATATTTATTGCTAAAAATTATGCAGTGTTACAAAGATGATACCAATATGTTAATTAAAAATAAGATAAAAATTCAGTGATAAACCTAATAAATATGACCCTTTGTTAATAATTTATACCACAATACTGGCGAGAGATTCTTTAGTAAGCATTACGATTTGTTTACTTTATGATAATAGTGGAACAAAGAAGATCAATGTATAATATTGATGAAAACCCAGGAACGGTAGTTGACTATAAAAATAATAACTTAATTTTGCATGATGGAAAGTCAGTTGTTGATTATCAATATATCAATTCCATTCAGCAAGATAAAACATTACGAAATTCAGTTGTGATTATTCATAAAAAAAATTTCATTCAGCATCATGAAAAGTTACGAAATTCAGTTGTTGATTATTCATAAAACAATTTCATTCAGCATCATGAAAAATTACGAAAGTCAGTTGTTGATTATTCATAAAAAAAATTAATTCAGCATGATAAAAAATAACGAAATTCAGTTGTTGATTATTCATAAAACAATTTCATTAAGCATGATAATAAGCTTGGGGAAGTCAGTTGTAGAACGCATGAATAAACGCACCAAAAATTGTATTTAAAAAAAAAAACATATCAAGCTTATTTATAAAATACTGTAAAAACGTAATTATGAAAATACATGAAGCTAAAGTATGCACGGCATATACGACGGAATTCCAAATATGAAAATAATATTATTATGCTTAGCATATACATGTAACGTTTCCTCTTAAGAAACATGGTTCTAACATAGTTGGTCACTCTTATAAACTAAGAGTTCTATATGATTATGAATTTTGGGTAACTAGTGCTGTTTGATCTTCAGGTTAATTAACAATTTTCTGATCGGTGACATCTCCTCATTCATCTTAGGAATGGCACCTGTTAAATAGAAAAACATGTTGCGAATTTTGAACGTGAAATAAATTTTCTTTTCATGTTGGATAATAAAGGGGAATTTTGCTCGATTAGCAGAATATGTATACTATATTATGTAGGTCGTAACTTCTTGGTCAATTTTGCGAACAAACCTCTTCCATGCCAATGTGTCCGATCCGTAACATTGCCAACTAAGGCAACGGGCATAACATCTCGACATACGAAGAAAATGGCGAAATCATGCCCGTCACTGAAATCGATCTCACCGTGGTTCACTAGAATTACTAGTTGGAAAGCCCAGTCCCAAAGTCACACCAGGTCTGTGGAAATTTCCATTTACATAGTAGTTGTAGCAAATCAGATATTTTAATATTACTGGGTGAATGAAAAATATAAAATCCCATTATACCTCTTGCATTGTTCAGTTGTCTTCTGTTCCTTCCAACTTTAATGTGTGTCCACAGGTTGATCAATTGTGAATCTGGAATTGGCACCATTGGTTTCGTTGTAGTTTGGATGTCTTCATTGTATTGAAGTGGTGATGGATTCAAATCTAAGACCTTGTATGGCCTTATGTGATGTCCTCTGTAACTACTTCGGCGACTTCGTTCTAATGGTAGATCCAGAGTTGCGTTTGTGAAGTTACGAACGGACTCGAATATTACGCATGATCTGAACCTATAGTCGACAGGATCTGTAGATGTAATTTGTGGAAGTTCAACAGTCGACTCAAGGTCTGGATCAAACATCAAGCACGCCAACTGCATCATCGAATTGACTGTTTCGTCTAACTTCAAGAACTCGAAAGAGGGATTTCTCATGCTTGAACTACTGTTCATATGAAGTTCTGCTTCTTGAGCCCATAACAACCATGTATAGTATGTCTTGACGTCTGTAGACAATGTGGTTGCATCCTGAAATAGTCATATAGCATTATGGCAATACATTGGCATCTAGTCAATTGGTATTTCACCTAGACCTAGCTGTGCGGGAGAAACACGAAAATACACGAAAAAACATATCACGACTGTTGCATCTTTGGAGCTTCATCTAAAATGTCTATTTATAGAAAATAGCTTTTCGACACTGCTTTCTGACCGACTATACTGTATGATAAAAGAAATTCTTGGTACTCACTGATAAATTCATCTCCTCCTTTACTGTTTGCATCCCATCCACATTATTACACCCAAAAAGCTGAAACATTCAGATAAAAACTATATGTATACAGAGATTATAATCTTTATGTTAAACGATTTTTATGTGCTCAAAGTATATTGTCATCACCTATATCCGAACGTTCTGAACGTTATAAGTGTTTGAGCTACAAGTTGCTAACACTGAGGTCTTTTTTTGGATTTATCTGCCATGTAGGCGTATTCCAAACAGTGCATTACTATACGCTGGATTCAATTTTTGTCATTTTTGAGGAAAAGAAGTTATTACCGCTGGCTAGAATAAATAAATCAAAACTTTCTGTTCCATGACATTAAAATGTTCTAGTTTTAACCCCACCTGATCATAGTGACTAAATAAATCATCACACGCATACAACAGAGTGTCCAGTATATTTCTCAGAGTTTCTAAGTCATAACTGCCAGGGCTATAGTTACTCAAGTCTTGGTTTAAGTCGCATGGATCATCAGCTTTTTCCAATATACTGGTAATGTTGATATCGCCATTTACACCTGAAAGAAAATTTATTTGATAATACTCTTTTTGGGGGTAACGATCTGCAGGGTTTAGGGGTTCGTTTTAAAGTTATTAACTTTTGCTACATACAAATTTCTACGATTCAGAGATAGGCATTATTATGCTGCTATACCACTCCAATCACTCTACCTACAATGACAAATCAATAGGCGGAAGAGGAAGGTTGGGCGAATATCATTCTGATCTCCACATAAATCAAGTTTGCTGCACTGCATTATAAAAAAAAAATATAGATTAATTGTTTTATATGTGCCTTTAATTTGCGATAAACCCTGGAATAGTGGTTCGATAAACCAAAGCTTTTATCAAGTAATTTTCTTCAAAGCAGACGTGATTCTTATATTTGATATCGCCCTGGATAACTTCAATGAGAACAGTTAAATATTCACGAAATATACCACAAAACCTCAAACGAGTTCATTATATAGGACGATGTGGTCCACTTATTGTGATATCATTTAACTGTTGAACGCTAAGTATTGTGGTTAACCACAACATATTCTGTTTTATAATGGCGGTTTTTGACGTTTTGAGTGAAAATGTGAATATGTTCACGATTCTTATTGGATTGTGTGTCCTTATTATTATTGGATATATTCTCAGCAAACGCGAACTACCGGGAATTCCTCCTGGTCCAAATTTCAAACCGTTCCTAGGAAATTTTCTCGATTCAAACTGGACATATCACAAAAGGAGACATATTTACTTTGAGGAACTTAGAAAACAATACGGACCTGTGTATAGGATATATTTTGGGCGTCAACTTCTTATTGTGCTTAGTGACATGGAATCGATAAATGAAGCTTTGGTGAAACAAAAAGAACTCTTCAGTGACAGACCGACTGATAAACTATGGGACACAAACGAAGCGGCTAAAGAAGGGACGGGCATAGTTTGGTCTAATGGTCAAAATTGGCAAAATGTGCGGCGAATGGCATTGCAAGCTTTGAGGGATCTCGGAGTGGGAAAAGCTACTATTGAAGAAAGAATTTTAGATGAGACAGAATATATTTTAAAAGAGTTTGCCAAGAGCGAAAATCAACCTCTTCGACTTAATGAGATTATGATGAAAGGCACGAGTAATATCATTAGTAGCGTTGTCTTCGGTTCCAGATTTGAAAATGATGATCCAGAATTCACCAAAATAGTATCCTTCATGAAGATCGCATTCGATGGGGATGGACCATATACACCACTGAATGTTATATCTCAGCTGCGTTTTTTGCCTTTTGTGGCATCAAAATTAAATGAAATTGTAACAGTTATTGGGGAAATAAAAGCGTATATTACGAATACGATTACAGAACATAAAGAAACTTTATCGAAAGAGAACCCAAGAGACTTTATAGATGTTGGTCTGACCAGCATGGATGAGTCCAAAACGTTGACCAAAGGTGTTTTTATGGCGACAATACTGGATTTATTCCTGGCTGGTTCAGACACAACTGCCAACACTCTGGATTGGGCTTTTCTTTATCTGATTCTACATCCAGAAATTCAAAGGAAATGCCAACAAGAAATTGATGAAATCGTTGGTTCGGGAAGAACGGTCAAATGGGCCGATAGACATAAGATGGTGTATACGGAGGCGACTTTACTAGAGGTTCAGCGAATTTCAACTATAGCCAATACCACACTCCCTCATACCACAACAAAAGATTCCAAAATCCAAGGATATCATATACCAAAAGGATGTTTAGTAGTTGCTGATATAAGGGCTGTACATTTGGATGAAAAGCTGTGGGAAAATCCAAAACAATTTAATCCGGAAAGATTCCTCGATGAAGATGGGAAAATTGTCAAAAGCAATAACCTGATCCCGTTTTCTGTTGGTCCACGTGCCTGTCCCGGTGCTTCACTTGCCAGAATGGAATTGTTTCTAATCTTTACTAACATTCTACAGAGATATACGTTGTCACGTATTGACGAATCTGAGATGGAGTTAGAGGGAGTTTTGGGAATAACCCTGTCACCAAAACCTTATCATTTATTAGCCAAATCTAGATCGTCATAATCTTTGGACAAATCTATGTTAAATCTTGCCGAATCTTATATTGTAGCAATTTGTAGAAAATTTCAATAAATTTGATTTATGAAATAATTTGATAATTGCAAACAGAAGCGTGGCTTTATAGTATAAATGAATGTTAACTGAATCATTATTCAATTTATTAATTAATTAATAGAGGTTAGCGAATAATCTCACATAAACAATACCAAAGACTGGGTTATCAGCTTAGAAATCAAAGGCCCAAAATCAATATGCATTTTTTCATTGTAAAAATATTATAATATGGAAAGAATACTATTCAAAATACATGATATGAGCCCTTTATTTTCAAAATTTTCATATGGAACTGATTCGAACAAAATTTGGCGGTGGCCCTTATCCAATCCAAAGTTGTACAATCGCCACTGTACTGTATCATGGATTAGATATCAGATTACAGTGATAATAAGCTACATATCATATTTAAGGATTTAAACATAACCCTGAGTTCAAATTACACGGGTCATGTAATTTAAAAGAGTGCGTTAAAGGGAAGGTAAAGAGGTTTCACAAAAAAATTTATGTGTATTGGAGACAATGATAACATCAATTTGCACCATTCCAGTTTTCAGTCAGACGTCCATGGTTCCTGCAATTCCACAAAAATGGATGTTTCCTAACATCACTAATCGCAAAATGTTATTTATCACTTAAGGCCCATCGGAATTAGTGACGTCATTAAGCACTTAGTTTAAGAAGAATTGCAGGGACCACAAACTGACTGAAAATTGGAATGATCCTAATTGAAGAATTGGACCCCTTTAACAATATTGACTCTAACTATATGTTTGTACGTGACCATTCTCCAGAAACATAATCCCTACTTTCATTATGTCTTATTTAAATCCGTTTAATATATATTTGAGCCACCGACCGGAATAAAAAAAAATGGTTTTAACATAACTAGCCAAGATCCGCAAACCAACGGACCGCGAAACTACGAAATTGTTTCCTTTACTTGTGATATTGCACTTTGCAGACAATTCTCTTTCAAACTCAGAGATGTATATGAAATGCATGTTCAAATGTTGGTTAAGATTAACGATGTCATTCGGATTTGATACCCCTCCCCCCAACAAAAAATTAAAACGCTGCATTAGAGGACGTTTATCAATGGGACTTGCCATTTATCACTTTTTCTGGTCATTTACGAGACAAACGAGTTCATAATTGAGAGCCGATTGCGATATTGACGTACTTGTATTCTAATTATTTCAAATGGGTCAATGGCACACTATTTAACAGAACCTTGCTCATGTA
This sequence comes from Lottia gigantea, assembly GCF_000327385.1. Classification (NCBI taxonomy): domain Eukaryota; kingdom Metazoa; phylum Mollusca; class Gastropoda; family Lottiidae; genus Lottia; species Lottia gigantea. Next base: position 176,082 of record NW_008708290.1, on the reverse strand, counting down.
GTATACAAACTAATTTTGGAAAACTATTAGCTTCTCAACTATTATACGGGTACAGTATTATTGTTGCATACCGAGTATATATCGAAATGTCATATCGTCATATCGTGAAATTATCGTCTAGCTAATATTATCTACAAAGTTTTAAAAAATTAGTTTAATATTCGGAAACGATCTCTGTGTGAAATCTTATGTTTAAAGTCCTCAAATACTTAAAACATAATTTACTATCATGATCCTACTATTTTATTTTAGTTCGCACAAGTCATTTATTATTCATATTGTCTATTTAAAATTATTTACTTTTAAGTTGCCATAAGACCAAAGCTTTTTTCGGTAAAGTGCAAACACTTAAGTTCGCTTCTTTTTAAATTGAAGAGATAAGTTTATTTTCGATGCAAAACTTCAATTTAATGTTAATGTAACATTTTATCATTTAAACAATAAAGGAATTAAAAATCCTACCTGAGGCGAAAATGGTTAAGATTATTGCTAGGGAAGCACTTGTGGTTAGTTTGAAGAACATATTAGATGAAATTCGATACCCGATCAGAAGTTAAAAAATATCTTGATCGATTTGATTTATATACCTGTAAGGTGAATACATTTTCCAATCGATTGTTACCTGTCAGGCCAATTGAAAGTTGTTTTGCATCGAAACAGTGTCTCCGCCTATTTTAACAATAAATATCTTCTATTGATATTCGATTTGAGTTTCCTAAAGGAAGTGATTGATTATTACCAGAAAAAAAAGTGGTCATTTGTTTTCAAATCTGTTCATGCTGTTGTTTGTCATCCGTTTTCTTTTTTTATTTAAATGTGAAAGAGTATGCTTTAATTTTCTAGTAAACAGGAAATAAAGAATCTGCGTCCATCGGAAAAAAATATTCCCACGTAGCCTATGTTAGGCTGATTTATTTTTCTAAAAAATGACTTACACTGTCATGCATTGCTATAGTAATAAAAATGATAAAAAAATATTTCGGATATCTTTCTTAATGATAAATAAATTGAAATGACTAATTAATCCTTGCTAATTTATATTTTAAAGGGACAGTGTGCAACATTTTCATAAATAATACCTGAAAAATATTCATAAAATATGTTATTTACCTCTTCTATCGAATTGAATTTATTTTATAAGGATTGATTAAAAACACAGAGCACTAATTGTTAATTAAGCAGATTGACATAGTTTTGGTGTTTGACTTTATAACGGCTCGATATTGAAAAGAGTTGAAATAAGAATAAGAAATTTAGAATAAGTGGGAGACTATTTATCTACCATTTGGCGTTTTTTGTTTGTTTTTTTTTTTAGCTTAAATCCGTACAGTAGTTACCTTACGTGTGATGTTTTTAAACACTTATGACTTATTTTTTTAGTTCAAACTTCCGGATATTTTAAGGACACGTTTCTCTAGATTTTGATGCACTTCTAGAACAGTGGGCATCACTTTATTTTCAATCAATTTTGCCATTGATCTTTTCAACCATTTCCCCTAGAACATTTGGCATTACTTTATCACATTCATATTGCAACCGGAGGCGGTTATTTGACATCATTTCCACAATGGTGTACTAAACGTCCTGTTCCTCCAACAAAAGAACGACATCCCAATGTGTCTTTATGTCACCATATTTCATATTGTTTTCTCAATCTATCGTTAATTTACTACATAATAAACAATATTGGGAATGATAATCAAATTAAAGCAATTTCATGTAGAGATTTGTTATGACTTCATTTTTAACTCTTTAATGAAAAGGGAAATTTTTTTAAAACCTTGGTTGCTAGGCCTCTAGCATATATTATATTATCGAAAACTAAATCTACTTCGGCCCCTGCAAAACTCTAGGAGAATAAGAAAGAAAGAAGAGAAAGTAACAACTATATTTTACAAGGATAACAACTTAGGTTCTCGGTTAAGGATCCTTACTACCAGCTGGTCCTTGGCATTGATCTTTCTCGGATTATTACAGCTGGATCGACTGGAATATGAGTGAAGATGACTTATTCAGGGTCATCGGACTATCAGAAGCTGATCGAGAATAGCACCCACAGCCGCCATATTTTGTTCGGTTTAAGAATGCAAATGGTTTCATGTACAGAACCAACACTCTAACCGACTGTGCTATAGAACCTCACAAATTGCTTTATCGTCTCAATGGTTACAAAATGTCGAATCATGGTTTAAGATTTTTTTTTAGAAGTTTTGAATGAAACAAACGAAACAGATACCCGAATTATAGGACTTTAATATTTAATTATTGTAACTTCTAAATATTTAGAAAAATAAAATAAATAATATTTGTTTTTTTGAATACTTTGCTAACAATTAACTAAATAATGTAAGGGGCCATCTCTAGCAATGAGCTTGGTGTATGTATATCTTATGACCTATTTGATGTAGAATCTTGAAATTTGGAATACAACTAAACACTTTGAAAATGAATTCACCTATGACAAAAAAAAGGATGTGGGCGTGGCACATCCGGGTTGAATTACTAATTGTTTAATATAGAGGCAGGAGCATTACTCACATAAAATACGTTTGTTCAAAAAGGGACTTTGCACACAATTACCTCATGCGTTGTCATAAAAGGGGCGGAAATCCCTTGGAATAAAGTTTTTATACGTAATCATTCTGCATTAGCTTGATTGTGCCATCAGGAGTATACTTTAAAACATGAGTTTTTTTCAGGTCCCGGAATATAGCGGAAACCATCTTTTCTTGGGGAATGTGCAGTACTATAAAGTTATAATTATGTGCTATGATGCGATGTTCAGCATAAAATGTACATGGGGCCCCTAGCCAGCAGGTTATTCCCTTTATTCCTGAAAATTATTTCTTAGAGGTATCATGTGTAACTAAAATTGTTTCAGTTCAACAGCTTGTGTTATTTAACGTCATTAGTAATTTGTACAAAAAAAAATCACCCTTCTCTTGCTAAGAAACTACCAAAAGTATTGAAATAAACAGGAATGAATTTTGTGGTTTATTTAACTTTGAAGTCAATCAATTGACGGGACGTGATATATCCCTGACGTTCATTTCAAATTCGAAGCCAAGGTCTATGTGTATTGGAATACACAACAAAGGATTGGAGTCAAAACTAAAGGGATATAACGTAATTTTTTTTTCTTTTTTGTCGTTTCATGTTTTAATATACACGTCGGGGAAATTTGTATCCGCTTTAATAATAAATAAAATGATGATTTGCTTTGATTTAAACGAAATACACGATTCTATGATGAATGCAAGAGCCTACACATACTAACTCCTACCTTGAAAGTACAGTACAAAGATGAATAATACTCATCAATGAGTTGAGTAAGTTGACCTAAATAGAGCAGATCCCAAGGAATAAGGCTCAAGTCTAAAAATAGATGATACATAACAATACGAAGGTCTGAATAGTAAAAACGAAACGTTTAACATCGCAGAGGTTAAATCACTTATAATTCAAAAAGACAAATCTAGAATTGGGGAAATAGTGGTTTGATTGGGTAACAAGTCTATTATTCACAGATTGATTAATCCGCTGACCAGAAATACAACTCAAATGTTCAGCGAAATTGGACAGTGGTCTTTTAGTTGTGACGTAATATCAAATGGACCAATCAAATCAACCCAAATCAAAATTGAAAATTTTTAATCCCTAAAGACGCTTTTTTTAAGCACTTGAAATTGGTGATTCAGCTCAAAATTCCCTTTTGAAAAAAAAATATTTTTGTCATTTTCATTTTCCCAGGATATTGATTAGTGTAATGTTTAGATCCATGATTAGTGCGCAATATATTTGAACCTGTTCTCATGTCATAAGACATATGACCATCTTATTTCGTCATTTATTTTCTTTTTCATTTTATATACTTTTCTTTATTTTTTTTAAACCTAAAGCGAAAATGCATCCTGGATACCATAACCCTGAATTTGTAATTTTTCGGAATTGAAAATATATGATAGTTGGTTTCTTTAAAAATGATTATTTATATCCTATGGATGAATAAAATAATAAAAAAAAGTTCCCCAATCCTCTAATAATTTATAATATTTTTTGAATGCGTGCAACATCTAAAATTTAGAAGAATTATATCCAAATAACGAAAATATATACTTTATATACAACAGAACCATACATTTATCAATACCATTTATATTGTCAGATCAACAGAACCATACATTTATCAATACCATTTCTATTGTCAGATCAACAGGACCATACATTTATCATTACCGTTTCTATTGTCAGAACGACAGATTTATCATTACCATTTCTATTGCCAGATGAACAGAACTACAGATTTATCATTACCATAGATATTTTCATATCAACAGAACTACAGATTTATCATTACCATGTCTATTGTCAGACCAGATGAGCTCATTATAATGTTTTCGTATATTGTCGTCGCCCCTGTCCGTCCGTCCGCCCGTCCATAATTTGCTTGTGAACACAATAGAGGCTACAGTTTTTATCTGATTTTAATAAATGGTGTGATCATCTATATTCATAAGATCTTGTTCAAGTTCGAATTTGAAGATTTTTCGAAGAACGGTTTTTGAGTTATTGCCCTTGACTATGGAAAACACGTCAAAATTTGTTTGTGAACACAATAGAGACCACAGTTTTTATCTGATTTTAATTAAATTTGTCGTAATCATTTATATTGATGAGATTTAGGACAAGTTCGATGAACGGTTTTTGAGTTATTGCCTTGACTTAGGAAACAGGCGTCTAAATTTGTTTGTGAAAACAACAGAGACTTCAGTTTTCATCCGATTTAAATGAATTTTGGTGTGATCATTTATCATAATGCGATCTTTGTCAAGTTCGAATTTGAAGATTTTTCGATGAGTGGTTTTAGAGTTATTGCCCTAGACTTATGAAAAACCGTCAAAATTTTTAGTTGAGAACACAATAGAGACAACAGTTTTCATCCGATTTAAATGAAATTTGGTGTAATCATTATAGTGATGAGGTCTTTGACAATTTTTCAATGAATGGATTTTGTTGGCAGTTCATGTCAAAATTTTAAGAAATTTTGTGTGTTTGATTTAATCAACAATTATCTTGTACAAATTAGATTTTTGGTACGATTTGACACAGATTGGCGACCGCCTTTGATTTACTGAAAACCTATCAGGGAGGTGGGCGTTTCTTGCTATGTAACCACTTGTTCTGATTCTCGATGCTGACAAAGTATTTTTTAATTCGGTTTATGAAATTGTGTTTCGTGTGTGTTTGATAATTTCAAGATTGTACGTAATTTTATTCTGTATTTTCGACTGTATTATAATGTATATGGAAGACAATAATGTTAGATAGAGGAAATGTATGTCTTGATTGATAATTATGATAAGCGGTCAATAGTTTAGGAGGAATATAATTATGTGATCGACGACTAAAGTTGAATATCTTTTATCAAATGTATCTTCAATGCACATGTTATTTTGAGACAACAGACTTACTCTGCAATATTCCAGCACGAGATTTCAGAACAACAGAAATTAATTGAAGAAAGACACATTCGCTCCCTGGTTCTGTTATTATCCAAGCATTTATATTCTTGCATAGCATGGGAAGAAAGGGATTTAAAATATCGAACTATAATTTGTATTTGAGTCAATGGTATGATTGGCATACATGCCTCACGAATGGAGATATGTTTATACATATTAGGATAGCATGCTAAATACGACAGAAACTCAACTCAAATCGTCTAAATAGTTTCATTTCAATTTCCCAATCATAATTCTGTCCAGGAGAATCGTTATAACTTGACTGCATACTGTATCATCTCTTCAGCAAGTGTTTACTTTTTAGGCGAAAGGTCTGTTCACTACTCTGAAGGGGGGATGCTAATAATGATTTTGAATGTGAATTTGAGCTCTTTCGCCCCAGAAAGTACCTAAGCGAGTGTGTGCCTTTGGGAAATATTGTATGCCTTCACATTCCAAATTTAAAATACAAAAGGGTGAAAGTTTTAATTTATTAGAATTGTATTAGCAATAGCTAAATAAATATCAATAGCAATCAGAATGAAGACAAAGGAGTTAAAAAGTTACAATAATTAATGATAAGCTTATAAATAATTCAATAAAATATTGTATAAAAATGGCTAAGTATGTAATATCAAAGCAAAAATGAAATATCAAAAAATAATTATTGCATTTTCTATTTTGATTTTATCTCTGTTATACTTTCTTATCGTAATAGAATAAATAAATTTTTAAACGGACATAATGTCAAGGACTTCGTTGTTACGAATTTATGCTCTATTGCATAACAAGTTTGTGCACAATTTCACAACCAATAGAGTGTAATATAAAAATTTGAATGTAAATTGTGAACCAATGAAAGCCATGAAATGAATTGAGATGGAGTTTAGTGTCCCAGTAATATAGTCTCCATTCCACAAAATATCTTGCGATCAATATTGATGAAACACATTTTTACTTTTTTACATGTACAGTTGCAAGATTATTTTCCGAAAGACATACATGTGAAATGGGGCTAGCGGAGACGATAGATTATGTCATTTTCTGTAAAAAAACACCGAAACCGAAAAAAAATTAAAACAAACAAAACAAAGATGCATTTTTGGTCGCTATTTAGGATTGCAGAACACATATGTTTTTGGGCTTCTTAAGACTATGTTGTGTTGTTTTACAGAAAATATCTTTCAAAATATATTAAAATAAATAAATATATATTAAGTTAGTTTAGTGTGCGTAGCACATACATTTGTGTTATCATAGATAATAAAATAAACAAACAGGAATTACGTTTAATGATCTTGACAGTGATGCATAGGTTTTTGAAATAAAACTAACCAAAATAATTGTTCTGCAAAGGAAACCACCAAAAAATCGAAAAATATACTAAAAAATCAATCTTTCGAATTTTTTTGTTCTTCCTGACAAGGTTTAAAAATAATCATTTAACCTAATTCCTGTTTGTTGCAACGCATAGCGTTTACTTAATGACAGCAACTTGCTATCGGGTATGAAACGGCCAAATATTTAATTCCTCTGGTTTTTACATTTTCTACAGCCACGTCTTGTACCATTCTTACGTTTGGACATATTTCGCCTCTTTCCTTCTTTACAGTTTCTTCTGGCCTTTTTGTTTCTTTCTTTTCTGTTCTTTCGAGATTTTTTCCCCCCTTTCTTACATTTCTTCTTGTTCTTTTTGGCTTGTCTCATTTGAAGGCGGATGGATCTCTTGAGGATTTGGGTGTAGTTATGGATGTGACTTAAAACATGACAAGATATTGGAATCAAATCTTGGGGGTCAGCATTAGCCACAATAGGGGGCAATGTACAGTTGATAACATCTTGAACGTCTGATTCTTCAATGCAATGCTTGATTCCTTGGTAGCAGGCTATTTTCATAGCGTAAGCTCCGATACTGTGTAGTTTGTATCCAAGTTCTTCTGATGAACCAACCTTTTTCTCAGCTTCTTCCAACCATAGAATCCATTTAGTTATTTGGCGCATGTTGGGAGATGAATGGCTCATATCTTGGTCAACCTACAGAAAACGTTTCAAAGATTAGAAAATCTTGTTGACACGAGAATCAAAAAGCACGAAATCACGATTCAAGGAACGATTGATTTTGATCAATATCATTTCCAGACCAGTTGTCTTGGTAAAGGGTTCATATCTGAAACCAGAATAGATTTTGTGTCATCTCGACACAATTATTTTTTATCGCATTGTCTATGATTTTAAAATGTTAGATTGTTCCACGATAGAAAAGGAAATCATTTAAGGCCTAATACTTACCATAGTCAAAGGTATCTCACAGAACTTATTATTGTTCAAATAATCCATAGTTGCATTCATTCTCTCTGCGTTTTGACAAATTTTATAATGCTGGAAGAGTAATATACGGAAATTAAATAACAATTGATATTTATTAATTTTTAGTCACATACTTAGGCATTAAAATATTTGTATATTTTCAAATGTAGCTTATAATTAATCTATGTTGTATATTTTGAGAAAACATAGTTCCGTACGCAAGTTATATCATATTTTTACACCTTTACATTAACAAATGGTAAGTTGGTATAAGCAACAATAAATATTTTAAATTATGTACTTCAGAAAAGGCTATTCAACTACTTCGTATACGAATTCGTATAATTGTACAATTATAAACTATGAGTAGTTCTGTGACCATGGTTTTACATTCCTGAAATTTTTATCTTAATGACTCAGCATAAATGTTCTCATAAATGTAACAGTATGCATTATGATAGAAACTCATAAAGATAAAGGTCCATATTATGTCTATTGTGCGGGACTACAGACAGGTTCTTGATAAGAATGTTAAATATTCCCACTTAAAATCAAAGAACCTCATAGGATAGGAGGAAGTAAGATCTTGTATCCATAATAAATTATCGCCCCGCAAATATTTTATCTCGAATAAAGTGGGGCTAGAAATATGTCGCTAAGCGTAAATATTACAGTGAGTAATGGTAAAAGTACTACTAAATACTACTGTATACATCAAAGACTAATAATTGAAATATTAAACGAATGAGTAGGAACCATACTAAAATGAGTGAAAAAGATATTTTCTTGGTTTTCGCAGAACAGACACCCACCAGCTTGAACCTTTATGCCTCAATGCAAATTTACATATCTAGTTATTCATTTATTAATCAATACACATGCAAATTATTGCCTTATCTAGTGATTAGTGTAGGTAGATACAATTTGACAATGTGTATACCGAAATCCACAAACATTCGTCATAATAGAATACATTAAGTTACATCATGCACCAACAACAACTTCATCCTATTAGTTATTTCTTCTGAAAATTGCATTTTGGAGAAATAAAACAAAGATTTGTGCCTAATTTTGCATCTTCATCAAAGCAAAGGTAATCAAAATGTATGCGAATTGTTTTGAAGCTAATTTTCAATCTGCATTTAAATAATCGATAAATAAATATTTGCAATCCATGAAAGAAAACTATAATCATTGACCTATTTCAATGTATAATTTATATCATTCACAGGCCCTTTATTCAGTGAAGGGCACACTCTTAATTTCGTAATCTTATCTATGTATATCACCTTAATCATATTTTCATTTTTTACCAAACATTGATCTAACCACGCAATGAGGGCGTATTGACAGGAAATGAAAGCGGACCTTGAAAGTGTGGCAACCCTTTTTCATATCAAGTTAGGTAGGATGTTTATGTTTCATAATCCACTGACTTTACAGAGAAACTTCCGTATTTTAACATGTACCAGAGATAAGCCACTATGAAACATAGTTATACATTACTGTAAATACGTCAATACTTTGTAAGCTGTGAATTCTATGATACTGAATCAGCAAACCCAATCGGAGATTGGCATGAGGTGTTTTTTTTAAAAAACAAAAAAAAAACTTCCGGCCTATAACAAGTTATGAAAGACAACAAGAATCAGATTTTCAGACTAAGTCTGTGAATTTTACTATATTTTCTATATTGTTTAATGTTCTTACCGTCTCATTATAAGTTCTTTCAATCCTTTTAATATCATTCTTTAAGGCATTAACAAATCTAAAATATCTATTAACGCTAGCGATACTGGGCGTGCTACCTGAGCAGTTTTCCTTAGAATATGAATTCGCATTCTTGCATGGATATTCAACTTGTAAGTTTATGGATTTCGTAACGTTATCGGCTTCTGAGGCGTTGGTGGATATAACCAAAACTGATTTCATCCCTGAAAATAAAAATAAATATTAAACACACATAAATTGATCGATAATATGGATACTTCTTTAAAGGAATATAACTTTAAAGAAAAAACATCAATGGCCAGATCGATCTGAAATGTTACATTTTGAATTGCTACCGAATTTTCATGAAATACGAATCAAGACAAACCTACATTAAGATGCCCTCTTTTATTAAGTAATTTTTAAAAATAGTTTTGTGGTCTCTTTAGTTACCTATCAATATGAAATGACAAGAAAACGACCTAATGCTACGAAACGAAATGTTTTGCTTAATGAACGCAGAGCCGATATGTTTTGTAATGTATAATGTATCATGTGTAACGTAGCATAAAGGCGTATTTTGTTTCAAATAAATCATGGTAATATTATAGACTGTTCCCCATTCCTATTTCATTTTGAAACTGACAAAGAAAACAACCATATCAAACTGTAAGAAATTGCATATATTTAAAAAAAAAAAACATAGAATTTCTCAATTTACAATAACAAAATGCAGCACTATTGGTCAAACTGCAGTAGCAATGTATTCTGAAATAGGTCAGTTGCCTGAAGAAACTCTGGGTAACAACATGTTTTAGGTTCTGTTTTAATATTTCTAATTTATTAATTTATGTTAACCCTAATTCTGATATCGTTTATTCAGTTGAGTGCATTAATAAAACAGTTTACTAACACATTTCATTAACCTATACACTATTTATTTAGTTGAAAAATACAAAAAGCTATGTAACGTTTAGATAGCTGTAATAAAGATTTTAATGTTAGGTTTTGATGTATATCCAAAGTTTTTATTAATAAGAAATTTCTGGACCATCGTCCTTTCAATGTAAAGATGGGAGTAGATTGTCGATACAGTGGAAAATAGAAGAAGCGAATCGTGTCTGCACCGGACCCGTACCTTGTACTCGTATTTTGTACAGTATCTATCATCCCGCACCGGGCATTGTCTATTCCTATGTTTAGTTCAATTTCAGTTTTAAGTTAAATGTGATTTTTGAAATCTAAAATAAATCTTTTATTGAGATTATGTCAAATATCTTAGAGATATTTATCTTTTTTGCATTATTTGGACCTTGACATGCCTTTCGTTTTGCCATTTTTATTTTGAATTATGTAGTAAGTATAATTTGAACCCAAAGATGGTACAGACCTCTGTTCAGTTAGCAAAACGTTTTCTTAGCGTTTTCGTTTTTTTCGGTTTTTCACATCAGTACGGTCAAAGAACGTTACAAGAGCGTAAGATGAAACGGGATAAATTGGATTGCCCGCTGTATTGACGATATTTACCATCTTAGAAATTATTTTTAAATGTGAACATTTCATTGGTCGACTTATCGTGATTTATGGCAATATCATACTAATGGGAAATACATTATTGGCCATGTACTATTTGTTACGTACAATTAGGATTTACTATAGCCTATATCATATGATAATTATTAGATAACGGATTTGTTTTGTATCATCAAATTTCTTGCTTGTTATTGGTTTTTGAATGAAAACAATTACCATTATATGTCAGCATTCTTAATATTTAACATGTCTTTCATAAAGATTTTGTTAATATTCAATGGAAATGCATAGCAGACTTTGGTTTTTGTTTCCGTATTTTTTCTGTGGGTTACTAGAATATTTCTATACTATTAGCTATATGAACAAAGTTGACAAAAAAAAGTCGTTTGAGACACCAACTCAGTATTTTTTGACTGAGAATGGTTCTTTAAATGATTTCATATGATTTAAGAAATTAGTCTAATAGTACTTCTATTTAAACTAAAACATTCTAATTATTTTGAAGTTTATTTCATTATGAGAAATGGGGTCTTTTTCTTAATATTACAGTAGTCTTTATTTAGTATGTATCGGTGCATTATGCAGAACAAAATAATGATAAAAAAATATATATCACATTTCGATAACTAAGTCCCTCAATCAAATAAAATAGAAACCCAAAATATTTTACGACCTTAAGAATTCCAGTTTTCCGTCCTACTGCTTTATTTTCAATAAACTGACATCAAATAATTATTTATTATGTTAAATACAATGATGTTATCTCGTGAAGAACTATAATCAAATAATAGTACAATGCATGTCAATAGACTTACCCAATAATAAGAAAATCATTCCATAAAACATCATATTGCCTTGCATTATTACACTAAACAATGAATTTTCTTTGCTTTCTATACGATCAAAGATGAATTTGAATTGAATGAGAGAACACAACACGTTCATTATATAAGGATCGGAGATGTTATTCTGGGCTTACAGAAAATTTCCAAGATTCCGAAGCCCACAGAAAAGTTTTAGTCGGTTCAGTTATTATTTTTCAGACATCGTTTGATTGGATATCTGCTGGTAACAGAGAAATCCCCCCGCAAATAGAAATTACAATAATACGGAAACATTTTAAATGTATAATACTATAATATATTTCATCATGGGCTCTCTTTCTACTGGCTGATCAGTCATATAGCTATTATGATAAGGTTTTGAAGATTTACAAATATGGAAAATAAAAAGTATATGATATAATGAAGTTTGAAGAGGTCAATCGTTTCCGGTGTTTTTATACTTAATTTACTACCAATTTCCTTTCAACAATGATATTCCACCCCTGATAGATATGAAATTACAAGAAATACTTTAATAGCTGTATAAATGAAAGTTGTTTTGAGAGAGACTTTCGCTTCATAATTGTTTCTTTATTTGGGGTGATATTGAAGAGACAAATATGATGACAATTGGTTAAATTAAACGGCTTTTGAAAACGACCGTGGTCCTTGATGAAACTAACGAAAGTCTAATATAAAATTTCTCGAGTAAAGTATTCAATTAGAAAAGCCGAATGTTTGAAAAAATAAGAGTTGTGTTTGGTAGTAAAATTTATTTGAAACATATCCAATGATAATTTTGTTTTAAATGGTTTTAATAATACAAATATTCTCAATAATAACTAATCTAAAACCTAAAACATATAACCAACGTTATCCAACGTATAACCATTGAATCATTGTGATACCCATTTACATGGTATTTTTGCTAGGAAAGCAGCATTCAGTCCGATCTTTATCTGATTGTTATTGTGAAAAGACACTTTTCCAACTCTTCACGATAAATATGTCCTGATTCTAAATCAGGCTGTGGTTCATTTTGTAAAAGCGTTGCATTCTGTCAGATTCGGATGAAATATGGTCTCTTTCCATGGATATGACTCTTGGTCATGTTTGTTCTTTGCAATAAAATAGTTATTCTCAAGACATCCACCATCCAGACAAAGTCCTAAGAGCTTAGATCATGCATTTATCATCAAGATCCGAGACAATACAATTTATTACCAACATGGTAATCATACTGGTCGAAATTAGCCATGTTTCGTCAGATCCTTCGGAGACCATTGGCTACAACAAGGCAAAACATTCTAAATTTCATAAGACACGGTCATTTTTATGTTGTCCATAGATATTAAAATAGGTTAGGGTTAGGGTCATTTTTAATGTTACTTTGGTTGTATAATAGTTTATTACTATTTATTTAATATATTTCTATATACGTGATAACAACTAATGGTTTTTAGCTATTTGCCACATATGGTTAATATCTCCTGCCATTCATAAAAATTCTTGAACAAGCCATTTTTACTTAGTTGAAAAATGCCCAAGTTATAATAATGATTTGGTTATCCTAAGAGTTATTATATCTTTACCATAACGGTGTCTTGGGTCATTATTCTACCTACACGACCAGACGTCTTCAGAACGTTTGCAAGGCTTTTTATTTCATGAAATATGAAACAATAATGATGATACAAATTTTACTGGATTGTAAAAAAAAGTTTTTATCCTTATAGCAATAAGGATGACTTTCTCTTGCCTGTGTTAGCCTATTTGTATAAAATTACTGTTGAAATAAACAATTTACATTCACAGATTACTGATAGCATAAATTTGCACCATTCAAATTTTCGATCGGACGTCTGTGGTTCTTTTTAAAACTAAGCGTTTATGACCTCCTATATACTGAGATAAAGCATATTTTGCGATTAGTGACGTCATCAAACACTTAGTTTAGTTGTGGAATTGTAGGAACCATAGACGTCTGATTGGAATTTGAATTGATGCTGACGAAATCCCCCATACACATAATAAACTTAGAAAACCTCTTTACAACCATTTTAGGGAGCCGCTCAGTGAGTTAGACGCTTACTCGCTAACCTGAAGGTCCAGGGTTCAATCCCGGCATAGGTCGAGATAATACCTTCGGATTTTTCAACCCGGTTTCCCCCTGTCAGTGATGCAGGTAAGAGGGGCTGACATGGAAAAAGCGTCTAGTCGTTCGGATGGGACAATAAACTGACGCCCCGTGTTCTAAAGGCTGTGCACGTTAAAGATCCCTCGACAGTTGGAAATTGAAAAAGAGCAGGCTAATGCCGCTGTCCTGGCAAAATTTCCCTCATGGCAACCTGCATGGCGTTGCCCGTCTTCATTAGCCCGCAAGGTGCAGAAGAGTAGGACGTAAAACTCCATTCATTTCATTTACAACCACTTTAACACTTGAATGGTTGAAGGGTCGTTAATGGCATATAGAGCGGACTACAAAAGCATCATAGATCACAGGACATTATCCATTTCCTTTTCCTCCTCAAAGTGCTTAAGACTAAGATGTAAAACCCAAGGTTTATTTTAAGTGGAACTTGTCACAATTATTGCGCCATCTTACGGATCTGGTCTACCTGCATCAGATAGGTTTACAATTGTGATTAATTTTGAGATAAAAAAAAACCTCATTCACCAGAAGTACTCATTTCAGAGGAGTATGGTGGGAGTGGATGATGAAAATTGTTAAAATCCTGCCAGCAACGACTGCTACGCATATATATTATCTATCGTCTAAAAATACATTTAAGATTAACAGCTTGAACATAATGAATCAAGTACATGATTGCTTATAGTGCAGTACAGTCAGTCCTCTTACTACGTGAATATGCAATACCTTTCAAAAGCAAATAATAGATAGTAGTTTGACAACATAAATATAGATTCAATGTATTTTTGAATTCATCTTTTTCCGAAACTATGATGATATGATAGCTTAGCAGCAGGAAACATACATCGATATTGACATTATCATTGGGTGGTAATAACTGTTTAGGTGTCCCTTTCGGAGTGTACACAGAGTTAACTTGTTTATCTATCTTGTTCCATTGCAAAACTGTATTTGACAAAAGAATATTCATCATATTTTTTATGAAGCTTGACATAGAAAACTTCAAAGAAAGAATCTACTTCGTTTATGATAATAACACATACAAATTCAAAAAGTGAATTAATTACTCACTATAATGAATTAACCCACACAATACGCATCCCGAAATTTAAAACCAATAAACACAGTTGACCCTACCTTGTATCTTATTTCCAGATATTTACCAATTAGTATGCAGGATGTGAAAAGCATACTTTCATAAAAATCAATTATTAATTTTCTGAGGATTTAATACTTTTATATAAGTATATGATTTATAAGCAAAATATTCAAAATTTATGGTGGAAACCCTTGATAAAATGACAAAAGCTTTTGTTTTAATTGAAAAAACTTTAGGTTTATGTAAACTTATAACAAACAGATATATTTAAATATTATTGAATTAATGGTAAAAGGATAAAAAAATATCTAAGAACTAAATATGCTTTAAGGTGTCAAATATCAATATGTAAAACATTATAATTGCAAGTTATAAACATGTGGAATTGCAGTTTTCTCTCCAAACTTATAAGCGTTTGTTTGATTAACTTAATGAAGTTTTAACTAGAAATACTGATGTCAACATACTGAAATCATGCCCAAGGGGGTTTAGACATTTATCTTCGATTATACTTTATTAAAATCCTTGAACTACAGATTTTAACTCGATTTCACATGACCTAATTCACTATTACAAACTGTAAACAAACAAAATGATGAGTATGTCCCATGTAACTATTTTAAGACTCAGAAAACCCAATATCATTATTGTGGAAACTTTAATTCATATTCATTATGTGAATATTAAATAACTCAAAGATTGAATTTGATTGGTTATTGACTCTAATATGTTCCCATCTCACATTCTATCCCAGTAGAATAAAAAATTTTGCCATGTAATTATCTAAAGATTTTAGACCACCCTAAGTGAATGGTTTAATGGACTAAATGACTGGTATTTCTAATAAAAATACAGTCTAAGGTGAAATCTTCTGAACTTTGATCATGAGTGAAAACTGAATATTATAAGAAAATCAAGCCCTACCAGCCAATGAAAACTATGATTTTAGTGGGCGAAGAAGTATACATTGATTTTGTTTTTCAATTTGTATGACTTATTCCCCCCTCTGAATTCCCTTGTGTATCAAATATGTATTTTAAAGAGTAAACCACAAAACAGGACAACTTTGTGCAACCATGCACTAAGAAGCGGATGTTTCAAGATTCGATTCTGTTTCTGTTGAAAGTAACAAACAATGATTCATACCGATCGTCGTATGTTGCTATTTAAAATGTTTCAATATCGGAATTTGTATAATTGCATGCAGCTGTAATAGCAATTGAAATGAAATATCTAAATACATTGAATTAAAGAAGAAATGTCCCAATACATTGAGAGCAGGGCATTAAATTAAATATATAAATTAATAAATAAGGAAAAATAAAAACAAGGTTGATTTATTGCCACCGTAACTGTAAAAATTAAGAAGGTAATTCAGCAATTAGAATTTTCTCAAAAAAATAATTTCTTATGATATTGCTTATAGCTAATTTCAAGTTTCATTGTTATTGTTATTTTCAACCTATGCAGTTTTGTACGAAAGTTAATTAGTATCCGGATCTCTTCATAACTTCCGATTTTAAGCCATTTCATATCCTATATGAAAGACATCGACTGATTCCGGATAATTTGAGAGTCTTATTGCAACTGCAATTTAGTTACAACATACATTTGAAAAATATACTTAATTAAGCCGAAGCGGCAAGGTAACCCGCGCGTAAAAGCTATACGTGTTTAAAATTCCGATTTTTGAAAGTAAAACAGCCATCACTTATAACATATTATTAAGATAATTATGTATATATACTTTCATATCCCTGGCCTTGAGTGTAATTTTCAACGTTGCATGCAATTCCATTGGGATCATTTAAGGGAAATTAAGAGCCAAAGGTCGTTGAATATTTTGTCTTTTTTTAAATCGAGGTACAGCGATGAGTGACCATAATTGATTCCACACAGCTTTGCCAAGACCCGTCAATAATTAGGCCTTTTGGATATTTTTTTGAGTTAAAGTTAAGTTAAAAAACAAACAATCGTGCTTTGTAAAACAAATGCAATAACTTTAAATAGCATTCGCATTTGTTTGTTTATTTGCGATAGAGTTTTGGTTAATGATAATAAAGTTTCTTTGAAACTCTCTGTGCTTTCCAGTGTTAAAGGTCTTTAATATTCATTCATTTTAAAATCACTTTCAATTCAATTTTCACTTCGCAATAATCGATAGGTGGGATAAAATTTATTAATACATTGAAACCAAACCAAAATTATAAACCTTAATTAATAAATTAATATGATCTAAACTGAACTAAATAGAAGTGTAAGTTTGAACTACAAACCCCCCGATATAGAGGCGACATGTAGAAAAAGCTCGCCATTCGTTAGAACAACTAAATACGAGGTGGGAGGGTTTGAAATACTGCAGAGCTTCGAAGGCGCGTGACCGGTAAGTGTCAACTGTAGCGGCAGAAGGGACGTAACTTGGATAGCAAAAGAGGATCATTTTCGTTGCGTGTAAGATAGTAAGTAGGCTATATGGCTTCGTTCGTCTACACTAAATTAATCCCTACTTTAACAACCTTATGGTTTTTATCATTACCTTCACAACGTGTCTCAGTGCTCATGAAAATCAAAACACAAGGTTATGATTCTCCATTGACAGAAGGAAAAAAACAAGCATCTAGCCCTGCGATGTGACACAAGTAAAAATGACACTTCTGTTTAACAGTTTAACAAAATATCTTATATCGGTGTCTACAGAATCAGTTGTGGACAGATATCGATGTCCACAGTATCAATTGTAGACAGAATAACACATATCGGTGTCTACAGTATCACTTGTGGATAAAATAACACATATCGATGTCCACAGTATTAATTGTAGACAAAATAACACATATCGATGTCCACAGTATTAATTGTAGACAAAATAACACATATCGATGTCCACGGTATCACTTGTGGATAAAATAACACATATCGATGTCCACAGTATCACTTGTGGATAAAATAACACATATCGATGTCCACGGTATCAATTGTAGACAAAACAACAGATATCGGTGTCAACCGTATTAATTGCGGACAAAATAACAGATATCGGCGTCTACAGTATCATTTATGGACAAATTAACAGATATCAGTGTCTACAGTATCAATTGTGGACAAATTAACAGATATCGGTGTCTAAAGTATCAATTGTGGACAAAATAACAGATATCAGTGTCTATAATATCAATTGTAGACAGAATAACAGATATCGGTGTCTACATATCATTTTTGGACAAATTAACAGATATCGGCGTCTACAGTATCAAAAGTTGTGGACAGATATCGGTGTCAACTGAATCAATTGCGGACAAATTAACAGATATCGGTGTCTACAGTATCAATTGTGGACAAATTAACAGATATCGGTGTCTACAGTATCAATTGTGGACAAAATAACTGATATCAGTGTCTATAATATCAATTGTAGATAGAATAACAGATATCGGTGTCTACATATCATTTTTGGACAAATTAACAGATATCGGCGTCTACGGTACCAAAAGTTGTGGACAGATATCGGTGTCAACTGAATCAATTGCGGACAAATTAACAGATATCGGTGTCTACAGTATCATTTGTAGACAGAATAACAGATATCGGTGTCTACAGTATCATTTGCGGACAAATTAACAGATATCGGTGTCTATAGTGTCAATTGTAGACAGAATAACAGATATCGGTGTCTATAGTATCATTTGCGGACAAATTAACAGATATCGGTGTCTATAGTGTCAATTGTAGACAGAATAACAGATATCGGTGTCTACAGTATCATTTGCGGACAAATTAACAGATATCGGTGTCTATAGTGTCAATTGTAGACAGAATAACAGATATCGGTGTCTATAGTATCAATTGTAGAAAGAATAACAGATATCGGTGTCTACAGTATCATTTGTGGAAAAATTAACAGATATCGGTGTCTATAGTGTCAATTGTAGACAGAATAACAGATATCGGTGTCTACAGTATCATTTTTTGTGAACAAAATAACAGATATCGATGTCTACAGTATCAATTGTGGACATAATAACAGATATCGATTTCTACAGTATCAATTGTGGACAACATAACAGATATCGGTGTCTACAGTATCACTTGTAGACTAAATAACGGATAACCGTGTCTGCAGAATCAATTGTTGACAAATTAACAGATATCGGTGTCTACAGTATCACTTGTGAACTAAATAACGGATAACCGTGTCTGCAGAATCAATTGTTGACAAATTAACAGATATCGGTGTCTACAGTATTTAATGTTAACAAAATAACAGATGTCAGTGCCTATAGTATCTAATGTGAACAAAATAACAGATATCGATGTCTACAGTATCAGATGCCTACAGTATCAATTGTGGACAACATAACAGATATCGGTGTCTACAGTATCAATTATGGAAATATCAACAGCTATCGATGTCTACAGAATCAGTTGTGGACAAATTATCAGATACCGATGTCTACAGTATCAATTGTGGACAACATAACAGATGTCGATGTCTACAGTATCAAAAGTTGTGGACAAATTAACAGATATCGATGTCTACAGTATCAAAAGTTGTGGAAAAATTAATAGATATCGGTGACAATTGTAGACAGAATAACAGATATCGGTGTCTATAGTATCAATTGTGGACAAATTAACAGATATCGGTGTCTACAGTATCACTTGTGAACTAAATAACGGATAACCGTGTCTGCAGAATCAATTGTGGACAAATTAACAGATATCGGTGTCTATAGTGTCAATTGTTATTTTGTCCACAGTTATTGATACTGTAAACATCGATATCTCGTATTTTGTGAGCATAATGTCGTCCAAATACGCCCACTTTGCCATGTAGTTGGAGCTACAATTTTGTCGAGTTTCATGAAAATCGGTTGGAAGAAAAGAAAAGATAGCTTTACTTTGGGTTACGAATCCTTTCTACCAGCTTGTCCCTTGTCAAATCTCTTGGCATTGATATTTTTCAGATTACCCGTACCGTGCCCAATTATAGCTGAGTAGACTGACGTTCTTCGTTCAGCATTTATGAATACCTTATTTCGAAAAAAAACCGCTCTATCCATAATTGTCGCAGGCTTCTCCAACTTCAACACGAAATTCCCTTTAGAAATATATACATACCAAATTTAATGAATATCGGTTCAGAAATCATGTTTAGGCCTAATATTCAGAGTCAAGGGCAATAACTGAGTTATTTTAACATTTTATGAATTAGGTCATACACATAGCCAGTGATTTCAGATCAGAATAAGAACAGAAGAAAACCCAATATCAAGACCCTTAATCCTAATTTCTAAATAAAGTGTCTGCTCCACCCTAGGCCTGTACATTTGGGAGAATCAAACCCTCCCTTCCCCGAAATCTAAATAAAAACGTTACAATTTTAGTACGAATTCACTTCCTTGAAATGAAAAGATTTTTGAAATGAGTCAATCTGTTGATACTGTCAGTGTCGGAGGAATTCCAGATAATCACGCCCTATTAACACTTGTAATGTAGGCCTACTTAATTATTTACCCTTTTTCTCTTAAAAAGGTCATTTGTAGGAATCTTGGTGAATCAACAATATTAGCCTACTGACGCCAATATAATTCTTGTAGGCAAATTGGGAACTGGCTGAAACATGCCAAGAACAGGAAGATGAAAGGTGTTGAAGATGATGATCCACAAGCACCAAGCCACTCTCTCACACTTACCCTGTTTCTGAATAGGATACAATAAAGTGTTATAGCTTCCCCACTTCCTTTGCTTGAACAAAGGGTAGGCCTATTTCGGGGGTCTGATCATTAGTCCCACGCCTCTGAGCCATCTAGAAAATGTTGTCAAAATTATTTGACTGAAACGTTCATGTAACGTTCAACGAAGAGTCAATCAATATCCAGCTAACATTGAGTGAATGTAGGCCTAGCTATAGTTCAATGAACGTCATTGTGACATGGACAAATAAACGTTTGCTGAACGTTAGCTGAACATTAGGCCTACGTGATGCTTTTAAATATTTTTGGAGTTTGAAAATTAACGGCTAGATTCTTAAAGTAAAACTTTCAGATACATTAAAGGGACATTCCGCTTTTTTGTACGCCGAAAAAATTTTGTTGCACAAATTTGTGTGAAAACTATACACCAAAATATAGAGAAATGTGTCCTTTAGGTAGCCTAGTGCTCTGAAAGTTTTAACTGAAAAAAAAATCCAGCCGTTAATTTTTCATTTTTGAAAGTGTGGCATTCCTAACCAGGCCTGTTGAACACAATTATTGAGTGAACTCGCTAATGAGGAAAGTGGAATTCATGGGAAATAACTCCTAAAATACAAAACATAAAATTCAGATATTAACAGATATCGGTGTCAACCGTATTAATTGCGGACAAAATAACAGATATCGGCGTCTACAGTATCATTTATGGACAAATTAACAGATATCGGTGTCTACAGTATCAATTGTGGACAAATTAACAGATATCGGTGTCTATAGTATCAATTGTAGACAAAATAACAGATATCGGTGTCTACAGTATCATTTATGGACAAATTAACAGATATCAGTGTCTACAGTATCAATTGTGGACAAATTAACAGATATCGGTGTCTAAAGTATCAATTGTGGACAAAATAACAGATATCAGTGTCTATAATATCAATTGTAGACAGAATAACAGATATCGGTGTCTACATATCATTTTTGGACAAATTAACAGATATCGGCGTCTACAGTATCAAAAGTTGTGGACAGATATCGGTGTCAACTGAATCAATTGCGG
>NW_008708290.1:97353-154150 GCF_000327385.1 Lottia gigantea | reverse complement strand
GGGTCTGATCATTAGTCCCACGCCTCTGAGCCATCTAGAAAATGTTGTCAAAATTATTTGACTGAAACGTTCATGTAACGTTCAACGAAGAGTCAATCAATATCCAGCTAACATTGAGTGAATGTAGGCCTAGCTATAGTTCAATGAACGTCATTGTGACATGGACAAATAAACGTTTGCTGAACGTTAGCTGAACATTAGGCCTACGTGATGCTTTTAAATATTTTTGGAGTTTAAAAATTAACGGCTAGATTCTTAAAGTAAAACTTTCAGATACATTAAAGGGACATTCCGCTTTTTTGTACGCCGAAAAAATTTTGTTGCACAAATTTGTGTGAAAACTATACACCAAAATATAGAGAAATGTGTCCTTTAGGTAGCCTAGTGCTCTGAAAGTTTTAACTGAAAAAAAAATCCAGCCGTTAATTTTTCATTTTTGGAAGTGTGGCATTCCTAACCAGGCCTGTTGAACACAATTATTGAGTGAACTCGCTAATGAGGAAAGTGGAATTCATGGGAAATAACTCCTAAAATACAAAACATAAAATTTTTTGCCCAAGCTTCAAGATTAATTTTACCGGTACATTGCAGTAAATAGACCAACCTATCATGTGACTGTCACGTGCTGAAGACACTGAAGTTCATTAAAACTTGATCAATTTATGCTAAAATTTACATTTCTGCAATTATATTTGATTTAGGTTCATTTTACAGTAAAAAATGTAAGTAGTCTATCTTCTGAATCAGGTGCCTCAATTCAACACTGTTTGATATTGTTTTGTGCCGTGCATGCAAATTGTAGCCAGTAGCCCTATAGTAGACTCTATGAGATGTAATATAGTGTACAGGTTTTTATGTTTCAGCACAGCTTTAATGGTTTACAAAATTACTCACTGAACACATAGTCACAAATACTAACAATCAACTCAAATCTGTTCACTCTGTTCTATCTTCTTTATCCATTGATGAGTTTCTGTTCAACTCACCAATGAGATCTCATCACTCTGAACATTCTTACTTTTCTATCTTTTTGTCATTAAGCCTTTAGTTTTCGTGTAGAAAGGACTGTTTCAGTTCTTCCCTGTATCAGGTTTTGGCGGAAAATTTGTGTAATACAATTACATGTACAGGCTAATTAGGGACTTTTGAGACAAACTGGTATTTTTCCCATTCATTAGAATACCTCTACTTTTGATTGATATAGGTATCGGCCGTCCAATATATATATAAATGGAAATAAGGGAAACCATCTTTAATAATAATTTTACTATTAGCATATCACTTGTAGTCAGTAGCCTATCTGTGTATGCATATATTATATCTTATACATGTTATTTGGTTGCCAATTCCATTCATTTGATTAGAGCCAAAACCACCACATAGGCCTAGAGTAAATCAAATAATTTCATAGAGCTAATCATCTCAATGAAAAATCTGATGAACTAGTGGACCTCAGTAGGTCTACATACACTGTAGGCCTATAATGTTTCTCAATTTAGAGTAATGAATAAGGCTACATAAATTTTGATTTTGGGGTAGAGATGGTTTGATTCTTCCAAATGTAGACTACAGGCCTAGGATGGAACAAATACTTGATTAAGAAGATGGCATTAATGGTGTGGAACAGCTCGTTATTTTTCTTCTGTTTTGTTTTTTTTTTTTTTTAACAATGATAAAAACACATCATTGCATCTATATTCAATGGTGTCAGCTTATACATTCAAGGACTAAACCTATAAACCAACATATTATGTTTTTTTTAAATATTGCATTT
The DNA here is from genome assembly GCF_000327385.1 of Lottia gigantea. Taxonomy (NCBI): domain Eukaryota; kingdom Metazoa; phylum Mollusca; class Gastropoda; family Lottiidae; genus Lottia; species Lottia gigantea. Next base: position 152,376 of record NW_008708290.1, on the reverse strand, counting down.
ATTGCTGGCAGAGAAGAGTCAGAGATACAAAAAAATAGAGATAGATTTATCTAATATAAGTTACAGAATCCAATATACCGGTATGGTATCTAAAATGTGTCAACCAGTACAAGGGAGGTAACTTTACAACAACAACAAACTAATAGGAAAGCAATCTATCATCTATGCAACCCTGACCCAGAAATTGTTTTATCTTTTTGTCAGTAACCTTCAATAAATAAAGCACCATTCAGTTAAAAATAAAATTTACAATCTTATACTGTTATCAATATTGATAAAGCAAGATTAATTGTGCAGATGTGATAGGCTTCATTTAAAGATATTGTATACTACATCTTAGGATTACCAAAAATTTGATATTTTAAACTTAGTCAAAATGAGTCCTTGTTCATCAGTGGACTTACCAAGTGTCATAACTATAAAAGAATTTCTCTATAATCCAATAATGTATATAACTAGGTAATATTCATTAAACTAAATAATTTTTAAAACATGCTTAGAAGTGTGTTTCGATAATTATTTAGTTTAATGGGTATATTGTCTTATATAGAGATTCTAATCTTTAGTCATGTCACCTGGTATGTCTGATGAATATACACTTGTTGACCATTGAGACTTTAAATTTATGTCCATTCTAAGAGATAGTATCCCTTTAAACAGCTGTTACAATATAATTGCAAATCAAATATTTTTTCTATCGATTGCTATGGATGTAATTTTATACTCTAAGGCTTAATTATACTCAAGTTGTACCTAAATATAAGAAATTGATAAACGTTACAATTGACATCATTTCTACTTTATTCTTCCATTATTTTTTTTTGCCTTTTTACAGTTATAGACTGGAAATATGCCTCTGAAGAAGATACCTAATGTAATATCACCAGATTTGTTACATGTATTAGCTCAAATGGGACATGGTGATGACATAGGTGAGATATAACTCTGTTATAACACTATTCTATTCCTTGAATCATCCATTTTAAGGAAATGGAATGAGTCCTTGATGTGGATTATCTGGCCCCAGGGACACAAAATTTCTTAAGTACTATTTTTTTTCTCAATTGATAAAATTTACTCAAATTATTATTGATTGATTATATAATTGAGTAAATTCCAAGGCCACAAAAATTTGCTGAAAACCTTTATTTTTACTTACTTCAAGATGAGTTTTCTTATTTTCTAGTGTCAAATTAAGCAAACTATTTGATTATTTGATGTTTCTAATGAATTATAATGTATTCTTAATGATATCATTATGTTCTTATTGCATATAATTTAGAGTTTTCACCAATCATAAATGTTCATGTATGTACAGTCTAAATAAACAATAAAAGACTTTTTGACCTTTCTTGATCATTGAAATTCTGCTGGTAATTCTATTCTTATTTAGCTCATAATGAATTAATTATGGACATGTGAGACAAACTGGTATATTTGTAAGTCATTAGAACACCTCTACTTTCTATGCATATAAGTATTAGCATGTTCATTTTCATATGAACATATGGGAACCCATCTTTAAGTTTTTACTCAATCTGAAAATTTTCTCAGGGTGAGTAAAATTGGAGACCACAAACATTAAGTCATATTACTTCCTTAAGATAGGTAGGTGGGAGACTTAAGAATATTCTGTAGAATAAAATTTGCTGCGTATTTTTTTCACTGCCTTGAACACAAAAAGGCAATAAATAAAGATTTTAGGCATTTGAAAATCATTATTGACAATAGGACATAACGACTTTTTGACACAACTACAAGAAAATAAAGAATAAGACAGGCTACTTGTACAATTACACTTTCTTGTCACAAATGTGTGTCCAGAATTATACACATTTGAAAGATTCTTTTCTTCAGACACTGCCAGATATAGAAAAGACATCAATGAAATAGGAAAAGAAATTCCTAGTTTGAGATATTCTTGAAGGAATTATGAATTATTTCTAATACTTCTGATGACAATTTACATATCATCAAATCAAATCCCAAAATTATACATCTTTTACAGTATTTCTCAAAAACTTAGTTTCCTTGGAAATGGAATAAAGAATTGTAACATGATGAATACCAACATTTTGAATATAACTATAAACAAGCTAATAAGTAAAAGATATCTATGATTAACAGTTTTAAACAAAAGATTTTATTTTAAAATTTATATTGTATAACCTAAATTTCATCCAATGAGATTTATCTACTGGCCCTTGAAATCTCTTTCATTCTATTTTATTTCCTGAAAACAATGATTCCTTGGAAATGATATGGTAAGCTTAATATACCAAGTGAAATGTATTTGAAAATATTGACTTAAAATGATCAATCTGCAAATTTGCAAGTATTTTAATTTTGCACGTTATATCAAAATTAAGGCTTAGAATAGATCAGTTTTTCTGTAATTTCCAAAGTACAAATGATCTTTTCTAATGCAATAATGCATATTTTAAACAAATTTGGAAATATTCTGACAAAAAGTATAATAAAGAAACACTGATGAAAATGGTGAACTGGACAAGAAATATATGAAATGAAATCATTTCACCAAAATATTTTTGAACAAGTATATTTTTAACCCTTGTACTTCATGTGATTTCTGTATTTTTCAATGTTTCAAACACTAAGCCACTATGTCATTCTCTATCCATTAGTGAAAATTTGAATAACTAATCCATATAGGAAAGTTGTACTTTAATTTACAGACGTCTGATTCTTGTCGCAAAAACTTTTTCAGCTGGAAAAGCAAATATAGAGACAAGTAAATCCTTACAATCTAATCTGTATATTAAATTTACATACCTTATTCAATGACAGTTAATCCATAGAATGATGATTTTTCATCACTGATTTGTGATATAATCTGTTTCCTGAGAACCGCAAACCCTTTACAAACAAAACCAACTCTGAATTCTCATAGAATGGACTGAACCAATTTTTTGTCAGTGACCGTTAAAAAATTGAAATATGAAATATCTGGGGTCAATTTTAAAATTCAACTGTCACAAAATCAAAATTTTAAGGAATAAAGTAATTTTATCAATTAAAGTTCCTGTCAGATGACTGGAACTCTGAGATTATCTGAAAAGTATTGTTTTTCTTAAATTGCCTCAAAGCTATTGAAAGGTACAGAATCTGGCTTATTTGATGTTATTTGCTTTTGCTCATGCCAAAGAATGAAATATCAAACAAGATCAGAATAATAGTCAAAAAGTTAACAAAAACATACATTTGCTATTTGCGTGTATCAACCCGAAAAATTCATTTTAACCTTTAAAGTGAATCAAAGGTAGGTTTAGCAAACTAACCTCAATGAATATTCATGTCGATCTCAATTACCAAGGAATGCATTTCCAAGGAATAAGATTTTCAATAAACTGATATCAAACTGATTTTCCCTGAGATTTAAATTTCTTGACCCTAACCGATTTGCACCAGTTTGAATATTGCTAAAATACTGAAAGTTTCTCAAGCCTTAGTACAGTGGATGTGGCACACTATCAGCTAAAGTTATACCATTCTGATCTGGTTGGAGATCTGTGTTTCCAATTACTTGCCCAGATTATGACATCACTAATGCAAGGTGTCTTAAAACCACTAGCTTTTGTGATAGTGACGCCATAACCTGGTGAAATCTTTCTTGTCTCAGATTTTGTAGAATTATAGTCCCACAGAACCCATTTCTGACAATTTTTAGGTTTCAAAACATAAAAATCTATATCTTTTTGATTTGTACAAAATCACTGTAAATGAATCTATCTGTGCTGAACTGAAGAAGGTTTTGCTGGGCTTAATGCATCTCATGCATCTGATATTTTTGATTTCCTTCCATTCTCATGCAACATAAGCATATTTTAACACTTACCTCTTAGTTATTTAGTTATTTAATGAGCTTTAATGGAAAATTTTTGGGGAGTAAAATCAATTGATCATAAATAAAAGCTTTAAGTATAAAAGTTGCACAAAAATATTTCGGTTCAACAAAGACTTGCTTATCGTTTATTCAGTTCATACTCCTTCAAATTTAATATTCATTCAACCATTTATTTTCTACCTTTTTTACAGTTTTTGCTGATGCTCATTTTCCATCCAATTCAGTGGCTAAAGCTCAAGGTGCTATATTGGTCAGATGTGATGGTAAGTTCAAACCCGAAATCCAAAATCTGAAAACTTGATAAACAAATTTTTGACTACAGGCACCTAAACGAATTATATCTATGTACTATTAAAGGTATATGTTGGATATGGAGAATAACTTAAATTGTACTCCAGCTCCCTGTTTCTCAAAATATCATAGATTAACATATGAATGTTAACTTAATATAAATTAACCATTTGATAACATCAAAAATAAGGTTTTCTCCCATTAAAGGGACAGGTGCACCATTTTTTTGATCAATCATACCTTAGTCTCAGAAACAGGAATTTTTTTTAGCAAAGCCACAGTAATTACCGGTAATAGTATTCACAGCTCACTGTCGAAATTGGAGCCTTTAAATCTTATGTTTGTCCAAAATATTCTGCATTTAAAACAACGACGCTTTAGAAAGACATGTAGAAATAGTGAGTAAAATTCCTAGTTTGAAGTATATTTAAAGGAATTATGCTATTTTCTACTACTTCTGAAGACTATTTACATATATTCAACGCTTAAATCAACCCCCGCTTTCTAATAGGTATTGCAAATGTTTCAGCAAATTTGTTCTTTATTCTTGACAGGCTTGTCGATTCCTCCATTGTTAGAAGGTGTGTTAGAATTATTCCCCTTGGATCCATATGTTGCTCAACCTGTAAGTACATAGCCAGGTTTGCTGGCTAACCTGAAGGTCCAGGGTTCAATCCCTGCATAGATCGGGATAATACCTTTGGATTTTTAATCCCGGTTTCCCCTTGTCTGTGATGCAGGTAAAAGTGACTGAAATGGAAAAAGTGTGTAATTATTCGGAAGGGACAATAAACCGAGGCCCTGTGTGCTACAGGCTGTGCACGTTAAAGATCCCTCGACAGTTGGAAATCGCAAAACAGCATGCAAATGTCCTGACAAAATTTCTCTCATTGCACTATGCATCTTGTTGCCCGCCTTCATTAGCCCACATAATGCAATAGGTAGGAAGTAAAACTCCATTCATTTCATTAGTACTGGGCCACAGAGCCTGAATTGTTACTTTCAAATTTCGACTTTCTATGCTGATCATCATTTAAGACATTTTAGTGTGTATATTAAGATTAATATTTGAGTCAAAATTTAGTCAAAATCTTCATAGAAATATATATTATAGGTTATGATGTTATGATCTGGTTATATAACTGTTTAATTGAATTAATTGAATTGATGTTTGAGACATAGGTCTGTTATTATCTTGCTATTCAGATATTTGCAATACACAATACACATCATTAAAATTTTGATGACATTATGATTTGGATGGTCAACATTCAAGAAGACTACAAATGATTATTATATGTATTATTAATTTTGTAGGCAGGGGTTATGGATCCAGTACCATCAGATAAAGAAAAGGGTATTAAAGTTCCAGTATGGGATAAATACCAAGAAATAATAAACAAAGCAGAGGGAAAGGAGGTGGGTTAATTCACTTTTTCTAATGTCAGTGATAGTATGAATGAATATATTTCGCTGAAGTTTTTTTTATCTATTTACATGAGAGTTTAGTGACATTGCACTGACATTAGAAGATTGCATTTTGTGTGTATATGTTTGTTTTACCTTATTTGAATTTATTTCTATACATTTATTGACAGATATCCTTTGAAAAAATAGAAAGGTTTGAATTTTATGAGAGAGCTAAAAAAGCATTTGCTGTTGTACATACTGGGTAAGTCTTCTGTGGTTTTATTGGCAGACAGTCAAATTTACCATGTGGCTTTTATACGTAAACTACACAGTAAACCAAAAAAGATACTGGTATATAGATATAAGCCTCCTCTCTGTACATTCGATAACTCAATTTTATACTATACTTAATGAAAGAAAATGTATTAAAGATTTCATAAAAGAGCTTCCTACATGAAGCTTGGTGTTTCAGAAATAATAATCACATCTTCCAATGCTATTGATCTTCTGAGAGTTGGTTTCAGTGCTATCTTGAAAATAGAAGACACTTGATTCTATAAATAGCCTCAATTCAATGTCCAATAACCAGTGATTGTTGTTCCATAAAGCTGTGTCTATATATCGTACTCACAATTGCTAAATGCCATTCAAAGGCTTTAATTCAATGTCCCTTGTGAAATTTGCTTGTAACAGTGGAAGGGACATAACTCACTGTATTTTGACTTCCTAAATGATCTTAACAGTCAACTGAAGAGAAAATTTATATGACATAGCCACTTTCATAAGTTAGATTAGGAAAGAATTGGAACAGACAAAAACTGTTCAGAACACTCCAATAGAGCGCTAAGTGTTTTATTATGGTTTGATACCAAAATTAGAGTTTTTGTTGTCAAGACATGATGGCTAATGATGATGTGTTATGCTTACCACTGCTGTGAGGTAAATTCAGCTACTTCTACTCTCTTGATTTACAATTTATTATCTATTTGATCTGTTTTTTAGTGAAACTGCAATTTATGGTAATCTTATATTGAAGAAAGGATTAGCATTATAATATTGTGATGTTAACATAATTGTGATAATTGTGATGTTAATTGAGCTATGACATTTGGGATATTAATGCGGTGATAATTGGATAATCAAGAATTTTTCAAGTGTTTGTGGTCTTTTAAACACATTTGATAGATATTTTTTTTTATATCTTATTTTTTTGTGTGTAAATTTGTGCTCTTGATTTTATCACTATAATGGGATTATTTTATATTACAACAATATAACTGGGCAATTTGTCATTTGCAACACCCAATTTATACACCCACTAAGAAATGTAGCACCTTCTTGTCAACAATCCAGTCTCCATTGTTAACATTTGCTTGTAAACACTCTTTTAGGCACAATCAATCAAGAAGGACGCATTCTGTGTCACTTTTTATGAAACTTGGTGAAATATTTAATATCACCCAAGAAAGAAACAAAAATATTTAAGTTAGTTATTGGCGTTGATTTCACTATCATTAAGGTATAAACTCAACTGAATTTCAATGATATTACTGAGGTATATTTAACATGAGTTATTTGAGTTGTTATGCAAAAAGGTGTAGGCCTACAGTTCTTGTCAATTTTCTTAAATCCCTATGGAAATGGTTTATTATGTTTTATTATGGATGAACTGATTGGAATTAAAAAAGATTATAATTTAATGTTACTTATTGCTCTTTATTTACCATCTTCAAAATATTATTATGATAGGAGGTTAAACCCTATTTGAATACAATAATATTTTGTTAATTTATCAAAGGAGTTATTTCCATTGTTTCTTACAACGCTCCTAACGTCACTGTATAAAAGACAAGAATGTCTAGGTTAGGTGCTATAAAGGGATGACTGAAAAGCTCTAAGCCTTACTGTGAAAGGCCTTTACCAAGTCGATGTTTTTCATCTAGGTCTATGCATAGTCCAATTCCAGGATTATAAACTGAAAGGCCTGGTTGCTGGTCAAGAAAAATATTTCTACAGTCACCCTAAAAAATGTCAGTTCACAGCCAAAATTACGCAATCATTACCACCATTGGATTCTTTTTGGAAATCGTGAGATCTGCTTCAAAAACTTTACAAATCGTCACGGTCGGGGGATCTGACTTTTGCACCAATCTTACAGAAACGTTTGTCAATTCCACTTTGTTGATAATGTACCCAATGTTCTCATGAGATATGCCCACAACACTGACAATATGTTGCGTGGTCAATTGTCGATTAGCTATCACCATGTCATTCACCTGAGTGATGTCTTCTGGAACTGTTTCTGCTTAAAGCCTTGCTGGGTGCGGTTTATCGTCAAGGCTCTCTCTATCATGCATGGATTCCACAAAACTCACTTCTTTACAGTGGAAAACGAAGAGGCTCCATCCTTCAAATACAGATCATTTCAGCATGTAACTGTGTCGGAGTTTACCTTGTAGCTGCAAGTGCTTGATTAACGATATCAATACATTTCCATTGGTAGGTTCGTTAGTTGTAATACTATTGCAGTTCTTAAAGCCGCGTTTACACTGTTTTGAAATTTGGCTCGCTTGAAGTGAACCGTACTCGGATGATTTTTTGGCAGTCTACGATTCATTTAGATGATTGTACTTGATGGTGAGCAAAATGTATCTCACTTACACTGTTCAGCCAACCCTCATAAATATATGATAATGGGAATATTATTATTCGTTCTTTAAATTACCTCAATTTGTATATATCTGCCACACAAAGAGAAATTGGCTTGTGAACCATGAATTCATTAATTAATACTATTACATTATTAATAGTTTATCATTTATTGTTTCAATTGATATTAGTAGTATCGGTATGTGGATTAATAAAACTGAAAGTGCCATATTTTCCGAGCTTAAGTTTTCACAGTAATTCAAATTATTTATCTGGTATTTTCCAGAGGCTTAAAAACTAATTGGTCTTGAAGCTAAATAAATTATTTTTTAAATTGTCAAGATCTTCTAAAGTGTTTTTCTCTCAGTCATTTTAGTCAGTCCAATAGTGATTATAAACAATGGAAAATGGTCTTGATTGTTAATTGACCTTGATTACCAATTTGACCCTTGACAAAAGTTTTAAACCATGATCAATGAATGAAAAGTGTTCAGTCCTTTGTCAGTTGTATATTTTTACAACTGAATAGGAAGATATTATTTACCCCAGCATGGGTGGGGGAAGGAAGAAGATCCAGGACCGCTATGCCATTCGACTCGACCATATAGAATCAACTATCAAATCAACAACACAGAATCATCCAAATTGAACCAATCCTATTACCAACTATTACGACTACCAACAACTACCTAGTTCGTGATATCAGCATCATGAGCAGGATTCAAAGGCCGTAACCAGGTTGCAAATAAAAGTGGAAAGATTCATTCGGCAGCAGATGTCCTGAGTTCTTGAAAACCTGAAAACTATTTAAATGTAAGAAAAAGGTAGTAAGTGCCACGTTTTGTATATTTCTATGGAACCAAAGGTGATAGTGTATTAAGTAACATTGGGAATTCAGTTTGGGTACTGTATTCCTGTGTCTGGGAAGAGCTGTGTCTCAACAATTATGAGTTGTCTCAAGTTAACAATAAACAAATTCACTGATCCAGTGTTCAAAACTTATTTTAGAAAATGAGCAAAATAAAGGAATACTAAATTAAAAAACGCGAATTGTCAAAGCATATTTTTCATAATTCAAGTAATCTTTGAGGTTGTTTTCATGCTATTTCAATATTGTTTGAAATCGTTATCATGACCAAAGTATTGAAAATTTTGCTGTGGTATTATAAATAACATATGAAATGAATTAAAATCTTTAATGCTTTTGATACTCCATCGGCTCTCATCAAAGTTAAAGACGGCTAACTTTGATTGTAAGCTGAAAGAAGAATTTTGGGAGAAAAACTAAATACTTTTACTGTCACATATGGTGATTCTACAGTGAATAAAATACATTTGCCTTCATTTAATGAAACTTCACTTCGAACAAAAAAACTAATTATTTATGCCCGTTTTTTTTCCATCTGACTTTGAAAAGTTCACGTGATGAGATATATTATATGTTTTTGCTAATTTAAAATGAATTTTGAGAATCGCTTTTCGCGATTTTAATTGAATTACTTTTTAGTTAACCAAGTTCATTTTTTCTCGAAGATACTATTCAATAAATGAAAAACCACATATGCTAATTTCATAATTAGTAGATATTTAATAAAAGTGCAAACACTCGTACTTTTTAATTCATTATTAAATTTTAAATTACCAGATTGTTTGTTTTTAATGTATGAAAATATTCGAAATTTCTCGGAATCAGCAGGTGTACAGTGTTGTATTGATTAATTGGTAATTAACATGAATAACTGCCGTGACGTGACCATTTAAAATGCGCAAACGGGACTTTTTGGTTTACTTTCGCCGGTGGTATCCTTTGGGTGGTAGGCATGCTAGTATTCCTCAGGGTCATAGGATGAAGATTATCTTCGGAATGATAACGAGATAGCTAAAAGAGCTCCAACAATATTATATGATCTGAATATCTTACACGTCAACGAGAACGCTGTCCGAAATGGACTCAATCTGATTTTTAAAGATTTCTTGTTGAGGGAGGATAATTCTGACCCTCCTTTTATGCCACCAACGAGATACAAGATACAGCTTTAGATACAAGAGAAAAAACCCTAATCTTTTTTATTTGTTTATATTAAAGAATGTTTTTTCGCTAAGCATTTAATTATATTATAATAATCGATTATTAATCGATCTACAATAGAAACCCCTTCGTTGACTATATAGACGGTTGACCTTTGTTAAGAAACTCATCCTGTAAATCTAAATCCGTTCCTGTAGATTGATCAAGATCAACGGAATCAGTAAAGGTTTTTGTGCCCGTGCCAAGTCCGCGAAACACATGACAAGACTCTAGTCTGCGACAAAAATGACCGACCAAGACTGCTCGTATGTCCGCACATTTAGAGGACTTCCGATATGAATTTTTCATTTGCGTTGTTATTTGTAGAAAATTTTGATTAAAACTTCCGCTTTATTAGTTAAGTTTGAATCAATATGTCATTATTTTGAATTGGGGATGAATAAAAAAAACAGGGGTGATTGGTCAGAAAAGTCGTGAATTAATATGATTCGCTCGTTGCGTTCACCATCAACTATTGATTCTGATTTCTCGAGTGTTATAGGAAATATTAGCACATCATGTGGAGAAGTGAGAAACCCGAATTATTGATTATTGGTCTCTCTGTAGTATGAGAGGGAGTGTCGGTTTCTGCAATCAACTGTGTGAGAGGTTAACAAATGTGGCTTCATCCAAAAATACCCTAGACTCACTTTCTGTGCTCAAAAACTATTATTGCCATTCCCTTCATCCCATCTAGTAGAATGCAAGTTTAGCGCGGTTACTGAGATTTTGTCCATACTGATACCGCACATTCAATTTTTGAATCGTGAACACCAAGCTCAAGGCACACACTAAGAACCATACCTCATTATCAAAATCTGAAGATACCAATATTGATTTGTAATAAAAAGTGATATTCAATAAATGTGAATAGAATTATTTACTTGATTATTGAAAGTGGTCAGTGGCTCCTGGTAGTGCAGTGGTGCGGTAATCAGGGTGAAAAAGGTTGAAAAACACTGCTCCGTTGGCTTCCTGCGGCCACTTGCAGCCCAAGACACTCGGCCTCGAGGGGTTTCGACCCTTCTTATTTGTAAAAGTAGAAATTTGAGGATCGAATCTACTTTTGTCAAAATTCTCTATTGTTTTTCTCTCGCCCTGGAGAGACACCTCCCATTTTTGCCTTCCCCCTTTTTCACGTATTTTCTAGATACGCCCTTGTGTATAGGCTATAATAAATTGCAAGATGTAAGTTATTTTGGCATGTGGACTTGTGTTCCCCCTGTACTCTCAAATGTCCGTGTGACCCCCAAAGAGAATCTAGTTTTGATGACATGTACATTATATTGATTAGTTTTTTCTTCGATGAAGGTTTTTGGTTGATTTTGCGGGGACTTAACTAAAATACATCAAAACTTGCTTGTGGCCTTGAACCTTTTTTAATGCTTCATTAATGTAGTCCTCGTTTCAAAGAAATTGTTTTTTTTTTATTAAAGGGATACTACGTTTTAGAATAAACATGAAATTTAAAAATGTTAAACTTGGCCAAAAAGAGCATATATTCATCAGTAGATATACCTGGTGTCATAAATAACATAACAGGACCCTTATATAATCCGATAAATCAAAAAAACTTAATAAAAATGCAATTAACTATTGAAAAACGCTTAATATTATAAATAAGCGTTTTTCAATAATGACTTTGTTTTATGAATTTTCCAATTTTCTAGATTTTACAGGGATTTTGTTGTAACTTTATGACACCAGGTAAGTTCACTGATGAATATATACTCATATTGACCATTCTTGAGAATTAAATTTTATGTTCATTCTAAGACGTAGTATCACTTTAAGTTAACTTAAATTTTTGAATTTATATTTCGATGAAATACCTTTTGATCTTTACCACTCGTTCACTAATATGCGTTATTCTCATTGATATCTGTCATTTCTATTATCATTTTGACATTCATTAGGCTATTAAAATAAAGACACGCTTGTTTAATTGCCCATACTATTCTATTTACCGACATGATTTCGACATTAGTTGCTCTGTCGCTTTCCTTAGAACATATTGTAAATCAAGGAGAAAATCGTAACGATAAAGATTACACGGATTAGTTTATGGATGGCTTTAGGCCTTCGAGATTATTATCTTTATCTTCTTTTTTCTGTATTTGTTACTGACACATTCTAGATTTTGATCAGCGATACAGAAATCGTTATTGTACATTTTTACTTTACACGTGTCCATGTTTTTCACTTTCCATTTTTGACCCATTTGAAATTATTATAGTGCCTTGGTTGTAAGTTTGGTGGTAAGACAGTTTTCTTTGATCAGAATAATTGAGTCCCAAAAACGTCCATCTTTGCCATTGGAGATAGATTTATCCATAATTAAATTTGTAGATTTTTGTGATTGAATCTGAACATTAAGTTTTCTTTTAAAAGGTTCCATACCGATACAAGCAGTAGGCCCTTGGCACTGGATTTATTGAATATCTTTATGTGGAAATGTTATGGTTCCAAAGAAGGTGGATAGATTCCACGACAATATCAAAATTTGTTCCATTGCACACTTCATGCCGTTTTCGTTATAGTTATATCAGCACGTTGCATAACAAAAGTCACGGCATTTTAGTAGGCGCGAGTCAATAGGTCTAAGTGATATTTTTACACTGACGCTTTCGTAACCACATAAACTACTCGACCCGGTTTTATCTATAGTCAGTGTTTGGTTTATACAGACGACTCTCACATAACTTGTTTAGAGACTTGTTGATATTTAATGTTGACACAAATAAAAACGACACGGTCATCCATTGTATTGTTTGCACTGACTTTGTTCACTATGAAATACTTGTCATTGTAATATATATACCGTTTGGTGTAATATGCCTACCTGAATTTGAATGCCCTTTTGATGTACTGTGAAAGAACTATAAAGTTTTGCAGCAATATGCATGTAGCAGCGAAGAATTTTCTCAATAGTAAAACAAATGGAGTTTTAACTTCAAATTTCTTGAACTTTTAGTAGCGTTTAATTCTTCCAAATAGGTAGAAATCAGAAAAAATCGGTCAAATGACTAAACACATTCTCCAAGAATCAGATAAAATGATGTCTTCAGTTCCCGTTGTTAACGGATGACTACAAACGGTTGATTTCATAATATCCCACTGTTAATCTTATCGTGTTGAAGTGACACAATCAGACATGGACTGAGGCATTTTACATCCACCGTGTGTCAATACAGACAAATATATACTCTGAGCTAACTTCGCCACTGAATAAGTAAGCTGTCACAAAGTTGACACATTTTGTCATCGAGCTAATGAAGAAGTTTTTCGATTCATGTCTACTAATCAGTGAACACCGGAGGCGGGACGTAACACACGTGAACGAGAAAGAAACGGTATATGCATTATATAAATTCAAGAGTAGTTTTCACAGTAAGGATAAAACATTTAAAACATCGACGCGTGTTTATGATGTGGAAGAAACGAATTGTATATTTACCGGTATTAATAACAGGTGAGCAATCTTAGTTGCATAATATCTCTTATCTTATACATTAGCCAGGGTATTCTGTCTCTTCCTTCGCATAAACACGATCGACAGACGATAAATTCTACCCAATTCTTATGGTTATCGTAACCTTAAGCTGTGTCATGTTGGAAAGTAAATGCGTTGAGTTCTCTTATTTTTTTATAGATCACTGTTGTTGTTACTCAGGTGACCTTTACCATGTTAAAAACTGATAATGTCATGCTATCTATTCAGTTATTGTAACTCAACAACACGGCTCGATGGAGGAATATTGAATAAGTTCACTACTTCTATGCTATTTTCTCTGTGAATAATATAATTGTATATCACTACATCTGAATACCTGACTGAGTACATGGTACTCAAGGTGATGCGGATTGCCTTTTGCAAAGTGTATAAATAACTGACAAAAATTAACAGCTCATTTCCAACCGAGAAAAAGAATTTCCGTACACAGGAATCAGATGTAGTGGTTAGCATGCCAGAAATGCATAATAAGGCCATTATTCTGTTGTTATTTAACTGTACGTTACTGACTAACTTAATTGAAAATACCAATGCTAGCCACAGTGTAATAGCGAGATTGGCGCGTGTGTGGGTTTTTGGAGGCCAAGGTAGTCGACTTCTCCAATCCTGTTTCCCGGTTATGAGAACAAGAGATCCGGGAACAAGACAAGAAACCATGTGATACTCGTTTTTCACGTAAAAAATCAGTCAACAAGAAAGAAAAAAAGACAAACGAAAAGGGATAGGCACATGTGGATATCAATTCTGACTGCAAGTCATCGTCCGTCTTCATTCGCTAATTCAGGTGCAAAAAGTAGGACCATTCATTTCATTTAATAAGAAATTATTTACAGGAGTGCACTTAAATGTAGTATCACTGCGTTATGATGTAAATATGTATGATTTATTGCTTGTATTTGTGTTATAACTCTGTACAGAGAATAAATGAACCTTCAATTACATAGTAATTCATGTAAAACCCAAAGTATACCGGTATAGCGATCTCGTGTTATCATTCGCCATTTTCGGGGGTTGATTTAGGTCTTGAATATATGTAAATAACCTTCAGAAGCCAACCACCCAGTTGTTAAGGAAACGGCCTGTTGTACGTTCGCCCTCACGTTGCAGTTTTGTATTCATATTCTTTTATTCCTATCACGGTACCATCTTCAGCTCTGAAAGGTCTCTAGGGTTAATTAAATTGCTCGAAAGATAAAGTCCATTCATTTCAATCACTCGTGACCCTGATCTGAAGATGTCAATATAGTAGTCAAATATTTGCTTAGTTGAAAAAGTTCAATTTAAGTTATTCATACTATTTATCTAATACAAATAACACCAAGACCGCTTTTTTCTTACTGAATGTTTTGTCACTCGAGAATATGTTTAAATTGATATATACTAATTATTGCAAATGTATAAGAACTGAATAATTGTGTGGAATGTTATATAATTAAACAATTTTTTTTATTATATTATTATGTACAGTGTGATTCGACATGCAAATAAATGAACCACGAGGTCGGATATGGTATAATTATTTGCATTGAAAGTGTTGCAAATAAGATACTAAAGTAAGGCACGATTGACAGTCCTGTCAACGAGGCTACCAATGACATAATAATACTAAGGCACGGATGATAATGCTATCAATGAAGCTAACAATGACATAATAATACTAAGGCACGGATGATAATGCTATCAATGAAGCTAACAATGACATAATAATACTAAGGCACGGATGACAATGCTATCAATGAGCTAAGAATGAGATAATAATACTAAGGCACGGATGACAATGCTATCAATGGAGCTAAGAATGAGATAATAATACTAAGGCACGATTGAGAGATGCTCTAAATGCAGCAAACAATGACATAATAATACTAAGGCACGATTGACAATGCTATCAATGGAGCTAAGAATGAGATAATAATACTAAGGCACGATTGACGATGCTATCAATGGAGCTAAGAATGAGATAATAATACTAAGGCATGATTGACAATGCTATCAATGGAGCTAAGAATGAGATAATAATACTAAGGCATGATTGACAATGCTATCAATGGAGCTAAGAATGAGATAATAATACTAAGGCATGATTGACAATGCTATCAATGGAGCTAAGAATGAGACAATAATACTAAGGCATGATTGACAATGCTATCAATGGAGCTAAGAATGAGATAATAATCCTAAGGCACGATTGAGAGATGCTTTAAATGCAGCAAACAATGACATATAACTAAGGCACAATTGACAGTGATATCAAGTGAGCTAACAATAATACTGAATAAGGCACGATTGACAGCACATAGGAGCTAACAATGACATATTACTAAGGCACATTTACAGCGCTGTCAATTAAGCAAACAATGAAATAATAACACTGACTAAGGCAGTCCTATCAATGGAGCTAACAATGACAGCCACAATTGACAGTGCTGTCAATAAAGCAAGAAATGACATAATTTATTAACTAAGGCACAATTGACAGCGCGGTCTACATATCAATGATATATTTTAATAGCTACTAATAACATCTTTAATAACAATTTAATAACATTATGGCATTTTCATGCTGGAGAATATTTATCCCTTGGTCGTTATTATATATCAAAATATATCTTTTTGAGAGACAACTTTGAAATTCATATTTATCACCCAAAGTTTAAGTTAGTATATTAAATTATATCGTCCTTGTTATTTTCGTCATGTTATTACGATGCAATAAAAGGTTGTTTTTTTAATATCAGATTCAGTAACATTTGTTCACATTCAACTTTTCTTTGATTGAACGCATAATCGATAGCATAACATAGATAAACATTCGTTAAACTGGGGCTGATGTCCTGTGTGTTGCAGACTGTGCTCGTTAATGAAACATAAGCGGTCATGAATGACAATAACAAGCTAAGAAAGTCCAAGCAATATTTCCACCATAGATTATTCTACTTCATTGAATTTTTGCAATTATTTTTTACGCGGTACTCGGTTATACAAATATGAATTTTTATCTTTCATCTATGCCTTAACATGTAATAGTACAACTGAAATAGGTTTACTACATTCATCAATAACTGTCAAATGTTATCATCCCGTGACAAATATATAATTGACCTGTTTAAAACAGTAAGATATAAGGCTATTTATTTTTATTAAATTCTTTAAATAACCGACTAAATGTGAAATTTCGTCAATTATGACAATCTTGTCCAGAAATGTTCTTTTTTTATCATCTTGTAAACTCCTGGAATGTTTTTGAGATCAGAAATAACATAAATTTTATTACTTCTACTCTCATTTCAAATGGAGTTTTATTATGTACTCTTTCGTTTCATATTTCCATTAAGACCCCCATATCACCAAGCATTATTTTGGTTCCGACAGTACCCGAAATTAATATTGTGATTAGCATTTAATAGCTGAGAGAGAAGCTTTAATTTGTCCAATCCAAAATCGGACATAAAAAGTATAACAGATTCGAATCCCCGTAACGTATAACAATTAATCAGTATTTTTTTCAATCAACGAGTAGCCGAAATCTAATGGGCGAAAAAAATATCCAAAAGCGTTAACTTTGTTGATTAACAAAGACATGTTTTCTTTTTCAACCTTTCTATTGAAAACAAATATTCCGTGTTAATAGTTGTTTGCCCTATCGTATTACAGGATTAACAAGGAGCTTCTACATTCTTGGGTTTCAAGGCAAGCGTCCATGCAGTTATTTTGATAAAGTTAAACAGCTCTTGTTTTTGAGCTTTTGTAGCAGACGGCTTATTATATTAATATTATATATGGTCTCTTTATAGGGAAAAAATCAAAATGTCGATTAAATTTACATTAATTAAACATTTCAACATACTGTTACTTCTTTAAACAACTTCATCAACGTTAACGCAGCCTTTGTGAAGAAAATAATTAAAGCTGCAATTCACTCAGATTATTTTATCAGTTGTTATAACAATGAGGATGTTTCTGAGAAATATACTGTCATAATCAGGTCGATTCTCCCAGACGCCACAATTGCTAGTATAGGTATTGAAAACCGAATTGCCGACTTTGTTATTGGTCAGATACGAGATATATGATAAAGTATCTACATGACCCAGTATACGTACACTGAGAGCAATAAAGCTATGAAATTAAGTTTTATACTTCGTAGATAAAATACGTTGATTCGTAGTTTACAGTGGATTTTATGTACTAAGTGAGTTTTAAATTTCATCTGCATAACCTTGGACATTTCTCTCGGTGTTTAATACAATACAATACAATACAATACAATACAATACAATACAATACAATACAATACAATACAATACAATACAATACAATACAATACAATACAATACAATACATACATACACACAATACACACAATACATACATACATACATACATAATACATACATACATACATACATACATACATACATACATACATACACGTGGTACACTTGCCAAGCCGAGTTAAAGAGGACATTACAGGTAGATATGTCAACTATATCATCATCCTGAGCCCAAAATCTCCAATTCTGCTCTTTACTACCGAAGTCATAATTAACTGCCACATATTGACCATTTTTTTTTTATATATCTTGTGCCAAAAGCGGAGTTTCTAAATTTTTATTATATACATCAACTCATTAATGTGGGTGTATATATAATATGAGTTATAGCCCGTGTTCTTAATAATTAGCTCGTAAACACTACAGAAAGCAAAATTTTAGACTGATTATGACGAAACTTGGAGTGAGTGCATGTAATCACCTAAGGATGATCCCCAACAAAAACCCTAAAAAACGAATAAAAATAGAATAATATAAAACAGAAAAGAAACAAGAAAAGGTCTGTGAAAAATATTACTCTCGGAACGTTTCTTTACTGATAGCTCAGTTGTCAACCTCCCAGACTACTTGGGTGCCATTACAATTTGTGGTCGTATTATGGTAGCCATTGCTATCTTTTATAAGAATATTGCGATAAGAAAGTCCACCGTGGCTGCTCTTTTCATTATTACGATCCGTTGGGTAGGATGTAACGGGACCTCTCAGGTTTTGAGAACAAATGAATTATATTTTAATCGAACATGGAAGAAGTTACTGCAATTTAAAGTTTTCTTTGTTTTAGGGTAAAAAGCTCATTCATTTCTACGATAAAACGCAATCGTCACGTTTAAAATATTGACTTATTTGCTGCCGCTTAAACAGACCACGAACTATTCAATAAAACCTAGAAACGACATAACCTAACAGTTAAAATGAAACATTCTGCAGCACATCGCTGTTTGGACAAAAAAAAATGTTTTACTGTGGAAGCTATATTTTAACAAACCAAGGCGCATGTTTAATTTGGCCAATTTTCAGGCGTTTTGGATAGACCTTACCGCACTAAAAGCGATGACTAATTTCATGTCAGCTCAGAATGTGAAACTTTCATTCTTCCTATAGTACAAATGATATGTTCATGAACCATGAAGTTTTGATCTATATTTTGATCTAATTTCTTTAGTGCACCTTATTTAATTTTAAGTGAAGATAAAGACTCATTATACACAAAAGTAGCTAATTTAATTGAATATTATTTGAATTAGAAGGGAATTGAACAAAAAACACAAGATAAGTTTGAATTTTAAAGAACGATGTAGCGATAAACTCCTTTGTAAACCGCTATAATTATTTTATTGAAGGTCATTTATGGCAAATATACCCCAGTATTCACTGAAAACGAGTGGCCAGTCATTACAAGATTTTGACGATACGGCAAAATGCATTGACCAAAGCTTCGAACAATTTTAAATGCTCCCTGCCAGACCATTGTGTGAAATTATTCCTTCGTGGTGTCAGAAACAATTGTTAAAATTCATGTCTCCATTTGGTACAAGTGTAGCCAACGTAAATTTTTGTATAGACTGTAAAATATTTACATGAAGAGTAATAGATGCTTATAACTATTTAAAACTTTACTGATTTTTAAAAATCTCATTTGAAAGGAATATTAAACTGAAATAATGATATTTAGGTTATCTTAGGCCAGTACAGACTTTTGAATTTTGTCAGCAGGGCACGTTCGTCTCAGTCCATGCTATAGAAATGATAATCAGTGAAGCTTGCTGTAATTGTTCGCACAAAGAAAATATTTTTTTTTCAAGTAATATGATTCGGGGATTATAATGTAAAATGTATTGACACCTAAATACTTTTGAACGGACTTGAAAGTTCATAAGAGAATGAATTGAAGCCCAACGGTTTATTTCAAAATTTTATAGAACTTTTTCTATAAAACGAATGAGTTGAAAAGAAAATACTTTCTAGTTATTTTCCTTTCCATCAATCAAACATCATTTCACACCTTCTTATGTGTTATTTACATCAATCTATATGATTTGTTATGAAAAATACCTAGTGATATAGCATTTTTCAAAATGACTTGGCAGTTTTCATGACTAAAAGTAGCCCTATTTCCATCGGAAGTCCTGTGCAATATTAACATCCGCTTAAAATTAACTCTTATCGTAGACTAAAATGCACAGTACAAAATGACTCTACGGTTTTAAGAACAAAAAGTAGCCCACCACCGGAAGCCCAGTGCAATAATAGTTGGTAGATATGGAGGTATAACGTTGCCAAAATTAGCGATTGTTTTGCAGCTTTAAAATGCCAATGTTGTCATTACAAAATGCATTTTGCCAATCAAAATACAATCGTCGATAAGGTAAAAATGCAAAATGCATAAGTATTATAAGCATTTTGCAAAGGTCAGTAATAATGGAAATTAATCTGTAATGTTATGACAAGGATAGACTCCTGTAATTCATTTACCACCTGTTCCCCTGTCAAATCTCAAAATTGAACCTTCTATAGCTTTGTCCAGAATCTCGTTGAAAACTTTCCAATATGTCACATGCAAGTTTGGTCAATGTTTAGTTTCTGGACAAAAATTCAATACACCATGACCATGAAAATCTTGAACTAGCCAAAC
Organism: Lottia gigantea; assembly: GCF_000327385.1. Lineage (NCBI taxonomy): Eukaryota > Metazoa > Mollusca > Gastropoda > Lottiidae > Lottia > Lottia gigantea. Next base: position 131,613 of record NW_008708290.1, on the reverse strand, counting down.
TAAAAGTAAACCACTACATTTTATCAACTGTCAATGCACACAAAACGACTATTTTTAGAATTATCCTTCCGCATGAAAATCTCTCATCATCTCACAAAATCTGAAAGAAAATGCAATTTAAAAATTCCAAATCTAAACCTAAAATAGTCAAAAATAGGCATGCAAAGCTCCCAAAAGGGAGGGAGAAAGAAAATAGCACGGACTACATTCGTAGTATAAAATTATTTAGTGGAGTGTGTCCATAAACTGAAATTTAATAAGTACAATTGACTTGGCAATTCCTATAACAAATCATTTCGCATGCTGTAAATAACAGAATAGAAGGTTAGGAATAAAGATATTACTACACATTTTATTATTTTATTATGATATTATACGCAGAATTTTATGCAAAGGACAGCATGTGTTATTTACACCTGTGTAAAATAGTTATGCTCTACATGATAAATGAAGGTTTCTTCTGATCTCTTGCATGAATAATATAATATCTCTTCATACAATTATACCCTTTTGGTAGAAATCTGTCTCTTGAAGATAATGTTGTTTTCAATATAAGGGTGACAATTGTTGCATAATTATATTGGATTAATTGGAAAGCACGATAATTTTTGCTGTTAATTATTCATAACTGACTGAGATACATATACATCTTGATTTGATGGGGGCGGGGTTCTGTAATAACAATCTTGGAATGCGGATAATGAGTTCGAGTTGTTGTTCAGTAATTGTTCAGAATGAGTGAAAGCTCGGTTGGTTTGACCTCTATTGCAACTAACGCTAAATGTAGTTTTTATTTCTTTTATTGATTAAAATTATACATAAAAAAGTATTACATTATTTGTTTCTTGATATATTCAAATATTTAATTATCGAAATTGAAATAATATTTTATTATAGACTTTAAAATTTATTTTAGTGTTGATAGCAGAATGTCAGTGTCAACAACTATTAGAAGCGCATGTAGAAATGCTGGGTGTCACAGGGAGTGTGGTGTTCTCTCAAAATGCTCCGGGTGAAACTATACAAATACAATGGAACCTACAGGGAATCGATGAATTTTCTTGGCAACTCAACGAGCTCTATTTGAACTATGATACAAGTGACAAATGCTTGACCAGTGATATCGGCAATAGGTTGGTATCCATTTAGTTCGCTACAATAATTTTCCAGGAGTCACGCTGAAGATATAATTCGAGGTTATATTCAGAGAACGGCATAGGAAAGGAGTCTAGTAGTTCGGATCGTACAAATTGAATATCCCAGGCTATCCTCGTCGTAGACAAAGATCTCTCTTCAGTTGCATAGCACAAAAAATTTAGTCAAATCGCAGTAATTATCTTTCATTACACACTGCATTATGTTGCCATTCTTCTTTAGTTCAATCCTGATCAGATTCCGTTACATTCCATCTCAAAACCTTTTCTGCAAAACTGAATTTTGATTATTGTTGCCTTTACAGATTGGGTAACGTAGGTGGAACAGTTTTATCAGTATCCGATTCGACTTCTATTACTGATACAAGTATTTCACTATCAGGTCCGAATACAATAGAAGGTAAGACAGCTATATTACCTTGGTTCCGTTTCAACAATCTAGCATCTAAGGTGTGATGATGTGCCTTTTTTGTTTATATGATTATCTGCCTAATGTTCTAAAATTAGAGTGAAACCATAACTTTTTGGAGAGAAATGACAGGATCTCTCAGTGGAAAAAAAGCATAATTCTAAAAAGGTGTATACCAAGTGTCAATTTAGGAAAAAAATTTAACATGAAATCATCCTCATTTAATTTTGATCGCACATAGTAAAAATAAAGGAAAATCTTGTTTCAGATTCAGCGTTTTGTCGAGCACCTACTTTCATCATAAGTGGTCTAAGGTCAACAAACGTGAAAGGATAGCCTCATGAAATTTACCCCAATCCATCAAGTATTTCCGGTGAAAGGAATGACATATTTTATTTCTCATTTCAGGAAGAACTATTCTAATTAGCAACCAGCAGAAAACAGTGTGTGCCTCAATTTTGCTCCGGAAAGATTACGACACAAGCCTTTCCAAATTCGACAACGGCATTTATGGAACAGTTTATTTTCGAAAAGTTCCTGATTCTTCAAATACGATAATCTACACAGACTTGTTTTTTGATCAAGCAGCCTCGGTGGAATATAAATGGATGGTATACCAAGGACCAGAAGGTGATTGCAAGTCTGCAACAACGTTGTTCAATCCAACTAGTTCAGACGGTACAGGCTGTTCATCAACTGCCCAAACTAATTGTCCAATCGGAGAACTAACTCAGAAACTGGGGAACGTTCCAGTTGGGATCAATGTTGGTACCACCAAGAGGCGTTTTGTCGACTCCAATCTACCACTGACTGGAACTAACAATGGAATTTCTGGTAACATTTTGGTACTGCTGAAAGATAACGGAGATGTTGCTCACTGTGCTTCTATCATGAAAGTCCAAAAGAAATATGCAACGGCTTACATTAGCCGGCAAGGTGTAAAAGGACACATGAATTTTAGACAAAACTCGCCCTTTGATTACACAAATGTTGAAATAAGTCTGAGTGGACTTGGCAATCTAGCTAATGGATACCATGTTCATAAGTTTCCAGTTCCACAAAGATCAACCACAGAGCAAGGTAAACCATTGACAAAATTCGTCCTTAGATTTTCATTATGAATATCACACTGTGATTTTTAACAAAAAATGAAAATCAAGTTTTAAATTTATGGAAGCCACCAAAATAGCAAAGGTAACGGCAGTAAGTCTTTAATGTTTCAAAAGAATTACTACAAAGCTACAAGTCAGAGATTGAGATTTTCTACTGTGGTGGTGTTGCTATATTTAGGTTGTGCATGTACACCCTCCTGGTCTTGTAAATATCAAACTGAATTTTTCAACCCTGTAGCCTTATGGAGCATCAATAAGCTCATGATGTTTATTAGGTGTATTAAGTGCACCAGATGATCCCCATGAAATATTTATACTTTGTGTATTTTAAGAGGTCTGTGGAAATGAGTATGTTTCGGGTCATTACAATCCTTTTGGTGTAACTAATTCTCCAGTTGGTGGAACGAATGACCAATACGAGGTAGGTGATCTGAGTGGTAAATACGGCGGATTAGCCGGTAATGATGATTATAATTTAACTACCATTGACTGGAATCTACAACTATTTGGCCCAAGAAGCATCATCCAAAGATCTATTGTAATACATAAGAATGATGGATCAAGATGGATTTGTGCGAATATAAAAATATGTCCAGTTCGAACGGCCATGGCTCGTATAACCTTCCCATTTATAGGTGAGTCATTATTTGTCTACACTTTGGTTTGTTCCAAGTTATGAGATATTGCGATTGACTTCCCAAACCCAAAACGTAACGTTCACAGATAATACTGTGTATATGTATATATATTCCACCATTACTATGTTACGGATTTCTTTGTTAATTACTGAACAACCGATACATGATCGATTTGATTTTGCTACCAATTATACTTCTTGTAAATAACCCCGCATTCAAAAAAAAAAAAAAAGAAAATCACAAAAATTGATCACTGGTTTAACTTCATAGGTCACGTTATCTTTATGCAAGATAAAGTACTGGATGGAAGTGATACGTCAATTTTTGTCGGACTAAATTCTGCCGATGGAACTGTAACCTCATCAAAATATGATTGGCAAATTCATGAAAATATGGTCGGAGAAGACAAGTTGCAAAGTGATGTTACCCAGAGATGCATGTCGGCTGGAAATGTATACCACTCATACACAGGCGAAGCCAGTAGCCTTCAATGCTCCGCTTCAAATCAGATAGGATGCAAAAACGGAGACATGACAAAGAAACACGGGCAAGTGACCGTGAGAGCGTCTGATAACACGGAAGCAGAGCATCTCTTTACAGACTCCAATATTGCACTCTCAGGTCCGAACAACTTAGTTGGTAAATCAGTTGTTCTGCTCGATGGTACCACAAGAATAGCATGTGCTAATATCTACGAGATAAGAGAACGCGTAGCTGTCGTGAATTCCTGGTCTACGGATGTCACTGGTTCTATTTCATTTTCTCAAAGTAAAGGAGTTACTGAAGCTGACACCGAGATCGATAGAAATGTAAAAAATCTCAATGATATTGTCGGCCCATACCATGTCCACGAATTTGCAATTCCGGAAAACGCTGACAATAAATGTTCAGGGGCGTCAGTAGCTGGTCATTTCAATCCTTTTGGAATTACTAATGCTCTTGCAAATGGAACACATGATCAATATGAACAAGGTGACTTAAGTGGGAAATTTGGAAATCTGTTGGGAGAGGAGGATAGATCTTGGAGTATTGACACGAACTTTGACGTATTTGGCATCAATAGTGTTATCGGGCGATCGGTTGTGATGCATAAAGCAGTTGACGGTGCCAGGTACTCGTGTGGTAATATTATAGAAGATGTAACTGTAACAGGCGGAAGTCTGTTTCAAGCCAAAGCTACTTTTGATTCCATTCTAAATGGTTATGTAATGTTGGTGAGTATAATATTTTATCAAAATATTGACATTCTTCAATTGAGCTACAGTTATACACACGTATAACGCAAGCTTTGAAATTCAAAATTTCCAGGCAGCTCTAGATGAAGTAAATAAACACTTTTTGATTGGTTAATTTCCAGCAAGTTTTAATCAAGATGTAATATTTTCTGGGCAAACACTATTAACATAAGAAGAACAAGTTGAATTGTTAAACTTTTAAGTAATCTCACATGAAGTAGATCTCAGATGATTTAAAACAATACATCCCAAACACGTAGATTAATTGATTTCAACTGTTCAAATTTTTTATAGATTGAAGATAAACATGTCAATTATTGGCCACTTTGTGCATTTGGCGTTAAGATATTTCGATCTTGGAATCAAAATTTCGAATTTGACATCATCTGACACACATTAAAATCAGGAAAAAAACTGAAAGCAAGGTATACCATTCCATTACCTTATCAAACAATACCTGACTGAAAACGATGTTATCTATGATATTTCAGAGTCAATATCGATATCCCGATGGAAGTATGAGTGATACTAGTGTAGAAATTCAGTTGAAATATGCAGATGGGTCGGCAGGGGTAGGCTTCAATTTTTCTAGATTGTTTCAAGCTATAACTGACTGGCCGTAATGCTCTTTGAATCACAATGTGCACCGAACCCAATAAAAGCGATTAGGCTCCACATTAAACTGAGTACTTTCTTCAAAACGTATTTTGAATAATTTTTCACGAGCTTTGCGTACATACATTACCATACAACCTTAATCTGTAGGCCCAATTATACTGTATATCATGTAGTGCGTCTGTCTAGGTCGCCGAAAATCGTCCACTACAAACTGGGTGTAGCAACAGGTATTCCACTTAGAAATTTAACCAACAGTTAGCTGAATTATATTAACTTGATAAACGTAAGGAAGTTTATTACAGTATAATACATGTATGTGACGGCACACTACGCATTAGATCAGAAACAAATCAGGGTTTGAAGTCACGTTTTACTATTGTTATAATTATGTATACATATTTGTGTCCACTATCGTGACATATATATTAATTGCGTGCGTACTTTTGTTTCCAGACAAATGACCATAATTGGCACGTTCATAAGTACAGTATACAAGGTGATGATCAGGCTGTTACAGGAAGATGTTCTAGTGCTGGTGGTCATTATAATCCATTTCGTGTGAATCTTGAGGTATATACTAGTATCTTTTTCAGAAAGAAATGATTTGGGGTGTATGATAGATACATGTATTTGTCAATGATCATCCATTCATGATTATGTTTTAATTTTATCATTTTAAAAATGTCTTAATGAAGTATTTGTTCCATCCAGTAGATTTTGGAGAATCAAACCCTCCCCGAGTAATCGAAAAAAAATTTCATAACTTTTAAATAGCAAGATATATATTTAATATATTTTGTTAAAACTCCCTACAGTGATATCGCATTAAATTTCGAAATTGCAATCTCTATAACGGAAAGAATTAACTCAGTGGGTTGATGATTTATAACCACACCTTTCCTTGAAGTAGCAATCCAAATAAAATTTCTCAAAGAAGAATTTGGTTCACTGTATCTGTGTATGAATTATTCTGTTTATAAACGGAGATAGGAATCTTAAATAATATGTTTTTTCATACAGTCCGGTTATGATGAATGTGGTCGAACAAATCCCTTGCGATGTGAAGTTGGTGACCAAAGCAAGAAATTAGGAACTTATAATATTGGCCAGAGAAAGTTTTCCACTGATGTTTATTTACCATTGAATGGACCTCAATCTGGTTTGTATCTCATTTCTATAGCAGCATCCTCAATTTAAATTTCAACAGCTAAAAAGATTTTTTTTTCTGTATGAAACCACAGTCTTTATTGTATGCGGTTTTATTTTCCAAAGATTAACATGCTTATTCTCTATATTATACTACATCTGTATACACAATATCAAATTAATGGTCATTGATTTTCCAGATAGCTCGATATGGTTCAAATAAAGCTTCGTATTTTAATAACTTCTGTAGCATTCCTCGTATAACCGTATTAGCAATTAGCGGGGGTTCGGCAGCAATACGTTCAGTGTTCAGGCCCAATTATGTGAAATAATCTATGTTTAACATAGGAACAAATTTGTTTTCATTTTATGTAGAAGTGTTGTGCTTTACTTGCAATAAGTTCATTGTTCATGGTCTTGCATGTGGACATAAGATTAAGAACAGCTTTGATTTCATTTTAGTTGTTGGTAGAAGTATTGTGTTCCATGCTAAAAGCAAAGGTGCTCCAAGATTGGCATGTGCTAACATATTACCTGTACAAAACCTAGAACCATATATAATAACCATAAACAATCCGAATACTATAGATAGGTGAGACCGTCTTCGCAGCGCCTTCTAACTTTTGTGGTGAAATTGAATAATATTCATTATTTTTAAGTGGAATATGCTTCACAGACGTATTTTCTTCTCTGTCAAAACGTGTTTTGTATATAGTAACCTCATTGGCCAAAAATATGTAAAATTTTAGTTCTGTATTAAAGAATAAATACATATCAATATGAGATCATGTATACATTACAGAGAGCATAAATTAATAAATTGTTCACTTTAGCCTCTTAAAAGGTTATGATTCTCCTGTTTTAAATTTACAGACCTGCCTTAGCGGCAACTATTGCAAAAGAAATTTCAGCACGAAATTGGGAAGTTATCGTTCTCGAAAAGTCTGCTGATACAGTGAATTGTTTGGATTTACAAGTATATTTCATAGGTATGTAACTAATTTGGAAACGCTTAAAACTAATTTGATTTTATTGATTTTCTAGATTGTTGTTGTCTGATGGTGACCCCACTTGGCACTTAAAGCAATCAAATGCTTTGCTCATTTCAAGTTTTGAGTAGAACGCGTATAATTACCATTGCCATTTTAGCCAACTATATTATAAAAACATACCACTTTTAAAATTCAAATAAGCAATTCTCTAGAATTTCTGATATATTATGACTCTTTTAGGACCTAATGCTCAAAGTTTAAGAGAACGAGCTGTTACTAAAAGTAATGAAGGTGGTTATGCTAATTCATTAGACTTGTGTTCAGGTAGAGTATTTAAATGTTTTAATAAAATTTTGATGTGCCTCTGGGACACTGGTAGCATGAATTTTCACCATTTACCAGTCTGTGGTTCCTGCAATTCAACTAAAACTAAGTGTTTGATGACGTCACAAATCTCGAAACGCCTTAACGTGATAAAGCATATTTTTCAAACACTAATTTTTGTGGAACTGTAGGAACCACAGACGTCTGATATACAATTGTCCCTATTTTAAAAAGCAAATATTAAAGGACAGTATGCAAAATTTTCATAATTAAAATTAAACAATACATGCTAGATATTTATATCTATGAATATACTTATGGGATAATTAAAACGGAGAGTACAAATTACCGATGGAATGGTTTGTCCTAGTTTTGTTGTTTGGCTTTACAATGACTCGATACTATTTCCATTAAACTTTAGAATACGTAAGAGACATAGTTTCATAATTAGGCGTTTATTTTTCTTAAATTCCTACAGTAATTTTTTAACAGCTTCTAAAAAGCATAAACTTTTTAAATAGTTTGCCGTTGACAAATTAACAACTGGATTTTTTTAGTAAAAACATTTAGATACGGGACACAGTTTTCTAGATTTTGATGTAAAGTTTAAACAAATTTTGGTACAGAAAATTTTTCGTCCTACAAAAAAGCTGCATGCCCATTTAAATGGCCAAAAGTCGTAATATTTCATTAATTCTGTTATAAATCAATTTTCGTTAATTTAATGAATGTAATTTTAATAGTCAAAACAATACACACATCATTGAATGAAAATGTCTGATGATATTTTAGAAACTTTTTTCAATTTTATTCGGTTTCTGTCCATAAACGGTGTATCTTATAAGAATAGACACAATAATATATTGGAAGAATATAAGGATATTGAAATGGTTGTACTCATTAGTATAAGTGAAATAATAATAATATACTGGGTTTCGACGATGAAATTTAAAACCGATTAATTTGGTTGAACTATTCCCGTTACTGAGATATTGAAACGATTGATTTCCGAAAATGGCGATTCATGTCCTTTAAAATTAAAAAAAAAATCCACCACTTGATGAGTATCTTCCCCTTTGACTTGAGCAATTTTATGTTGTTTAATTTGACGAATTAGCCAATCGCATGACATAATAGCAATTAGAAATTTGGGACATTTGCCGAAACATTCTGTTAATGAATCAAAATAGCCATCTAAAAATCTATTTTTATAGTAAATGGTTTTCTCCATCATGCATGTTTTTGTAACCATTATCGGTCCTGTCATCATCATTCTTTTTTTATCATTTAAGGTTGTTCGGGTGTTTCTGCTCTACGTTATATTGTGGTGGTGTTTACTGTGGTTTGCATATTATTTTCATAAGTGTGAAATATTGATCTCAAATTTCTTCAAATTCGAATGCCTTAATCGAGTTTCATTACAGAGACCATTAGTTTTTTTTTTTTAGATCTTTAGATGTTTTCTGATACGATGTAAAGAAAGTTCGAAAGAAATGACAATGCAAATAATTAGTGACTGACTACTGTGGTTTTCAAGCTGAAATTGTTTCAAAACGTCTTCGGGATAAAACAGCAAAATTCTCCATAACTGGAGTGAAACGTTACTAAAACGTCAACATTTGTGTAACGCGAAAAGTTCGAAAATTCATTCTTGTATCTATATTATTGTTGTTTTATATAATGCTGAAATCAAGGGGCCATATTATAATGATTGTGCAATATTTGTCAAATGAGGTTTATAGTCCCGAATTTCTTTTTCAAATATGGTTATGCATCATAGAATCCTGAGCACGACGCGGAGATATACGGTTGTTTAGCATTTCATAACTAATACAGTGTAAAATTTGATTGGAGAATATAGGTTTACTGTTTTATTTTGTGAAAATAGTTTTTTGTCTTTTTAGAGTTTTTAGGGTTGTGCATATTTTGTGAAATTTTACTAATACACCAAGGTTCTTGACACCAAGACCTTGATACAGCAATACGATACTCCTTTCTGTTAATTTGAATTTCTCGATCAATTGAGCTATTTAGACTAAACTAAATTTTATTCTAAAGTTGGTGGAGCTAAAAATGGTGTCACCAAACTGTCACTTGGAATTGCCCTTGATAAGATATAAGGTTATCTAGATGATTTAATTATTCATTGAACATCTTACAAATATATTTATTATATATATATTTTTCCACTACTGATTTATGTTGTTATTCTTTATTGTTGATTCACAATAAATTGTTGCTGATTATTTGTATTCGATGTGTTAATGTTAATTTTATATTCAAAGAATAAAGGGAGCCGAGGTGGCTAAATGAGTTAGACGCTTGCACGCTATCCTGAAGGTCCAGTCCGGCAGTGGCGGAGCTAAAGGGATGGCAGAGGGGACAGCCTTGCATGGCGTTGCCCGTCTTCATTAGCCCACATGGTGCAGAAAAGTAGAACTCATTTCATTTCATTTCATTTCATTTCAATGAATAAAATCGTATGTAAAGGGTACTATAAGGTGTGCATGAAACAAAGTATGCAGTGGTTTCAAATCTGGACGGAGGTGAGCTTATGGAGCTTGCCAGGAAAAGCTTTCCTCGCTGCACGGCGATTTTCCTCTTACTTTATTTATGCAGGAGAATACTGTAGAGATGGGCGATGATTTGGGTCTTGAATATAGACTAATAGTCCTCAAAAGTACAAGAAATGTACGAAAATAGCATAATTACTTCAAAATACCTCAAACAAGCATTTTTGATTTCTCAATTTCAACAGTTTGCTGTAAATACTATTACTGATTAGTTTAGCTAATTTCAGTTTCTGAGACTAAGGTAAGATTGGTCACACGGATGTCGAATCTGCTACTTTAATACACCAATTAGTATAATCTCTTTTCACAATATATATCGCATTTCTGAATAATTAATTATATTCTAGTCTACAGTATATATAAAAACGTCATCAAAATAGGCTAAACCAAACGGATAGGAACCAAATGCAACCCAACCATTAGTTATTGCTACAGGAACAGTTACATTGAATATAAAATCAGAATTGACATAACCAGATAGCTGATTTCCCTGAAATTATAAACATGAAATGTTATATACGTACATGTAGCGTGAGATTCTAAGTAACAACAGTTTCTTGATGTGTTTCAATTTTACTTCCTGTTACTATCAAATTAATGATACTCGTTTATGAAATCGTCGTTTTTTGTCGAGTAAATATCGATGCACGCGTTCTATGCAGTTGCTATGATTATAAATATTCAGAAATTTCAAGTACAACCAAGGAGGACACATTTGGTTTCAAGGAACAAGAATGAAGACCGGTGTTCGTGTCCAGTACGCAGATACTTTATGTAGACGAGAGAGTTTTTCACGTACCTTTACAGTGAGAGATAAGTTATTCCACGAATCTTTTACATAAGCTATATTTCCTTGTGTTAGAACATTCTTTTGTACTGAAATAAAGACATAAGATAAAGAAGAAAAACTGAGTACATGTATTTTACAACAATGCATTATTATTACAGAATGAATCCAGCAATAAGTTGTTTTGCGACGTTTCTGCTCTAGTCATTTAGTGTCTCCGACCCGTGGTGTACAATTTTCTTCTACATGTACATCCATCACTCTTTCAGTTATATCATTGCTTCAAAATGTATTGTATTTAATAAAATCATATAGGCTCAAAAGTAAGCAAATTTCATATCCAGTTGTAAATACCAAATAATATAAGATTTCTATGCCTTTCACAATTGACGAATGAAAATAGGCCTTATACCATATATTGTTGAAAGTTGCATTTGTTTTATATATTATTCCACTTCCAAAAATACTATCAGTGGCGTATGTTTTCGCCTTACAGAATGGCATTGCTAGTGCCTTGTATTTAAATTATACCAGTTAATTTCCCACTAAACTTACACAAATCTGTTGACAGCACAAATCTGTGCTCTGTAGGATAAAAGAAGAAAAACAAGCCAGAAGATAACAAAGCTCGACATCCAGCAGTTGTTGCCCTTACAGCTAAATACACACTCTTACTTCCATTTACAGTTGGTATCATAACATTTACTTCAGCATGGATGTCTTTCCTAACCAAAAGAACGGAAAATAATTCGGAAACTTGATAGAAAATGTGTCAGAAACCGCGGCGTCTCAATGATTTACAGCATCTCTTATAATGATGAAATATGTGAGCTCTGATTTGTTCAGAAGACATTGCCAGATGAAGGGGGTTAACTTTGTGCAGGACAAAACTGAAAGGAAGTGGTATTTGCCACTAGTTGCTCGTTTACTACTTCCTAACAAACAAATGGATCTTGCCGTCGACCTTCGACCAATGATGTCATAATTTACCAACATCCGATTGACCACAGTTGTTAGTTTTTTCGATATTTCGCTGTCAAGATTAGAACATCTGCCTTTAGAGTCTTCGTTTTCTCTTTAGAGTTTGTGTCTTATTGTGCCATAATTTCTTTAATAAAAAGATCCAAGTATATAATTTGTGATATAATAATTATGATTACATTATAGAAAGAGGATAAGCCTACCAATTGTAATCGCCAAATACATTCAGAGTCGTATTTTCTTTGTCAATCTGACAATAAAACCAATGAACAGGTGGCTCTAAAACAGCCTGCTTCATAAACTTATTGCCATCCATTACATCCACTTCAAACGATCCAACTTGCTGAGAGAAATCAAAGGGCTCCTGACTGATGTTGTAAGCTGAAAGGGTGGTTGTTTTTATTAATTACGCCCATTCATCGAAATTATCAACAAATGTTATGATTGAAAGAATTCCTAGCGATTTGTTTTAGTGATAGGCATATTTAAAGAGCACCATGCACGATAAAAATTTCTTCCACCACGCTGAACTGGAATGCTATGATATTCGTTTTTATTACCCACGTTATATACACATTATCATTTATGTGAAATCAGTTGCAAGATCGTATTTGATAAATGGGAAAAATCTAGGAAGGAACAGAAATACACTTACATTCAAAATCCTCTTTGTATGGTAGTGAGAAGGGTTGTGGTTCTGGAATAAATGGGACACTGCCTTTATATCCAGTACTTACTGTTGTTAAAGTCCACAATTCGTTGATTAGTATATTAAGTTTAATAGTTCCGTTATTTATCTACAACAAAAAAATAATTAAAAACCGAATGAAACGTATAGTATACATCGAATGGTTTATGAACCTGGACACTGAAAGGGCTTTGTGGATCATAAAAATCTAAAGCAATATTGCTCATAGCAATAAAGAAAATTGGAACGAGAAATATCAAGGAATAGTAAATTAAAGTACCTCTGATACATACTTGTATTTGATCTTGTTTTTGAAAGGAAACTGGAATTAATTCATCATAACCAATACGACTATACCAAACGTTTAGCTTTTGTGTAATCTTTGCCTAGTTCAAGAGAAGAACACACGAATACCATTAGATTAAAATGACATGTATTTTAAATATTTTTTCGTGGGATAGTTAAGACATTAGATTGAATTGAAACTAAAGCAATCAGGCACAGGAAATCAAGGGTAAAAACTGGAGCCACGATGAAAAATAATTTTGCCTCGAAATCGAACCTATTGTGATTGATATAATTCAAACTATATCATTTTAAATCATTGTTGCAGATGAATGTAGACTGAACGTAATAAATCTTACCAATGAACCTTTCAGATCAAACATGGCCGTTTGAGATCCGGCAACATTATACGGCGGTAATGGTGGTCTTACGCAAATTGAATTATCATGACTCTTAAAGGCAAATAAAATACGCAATATTATTCGCAAGTAAACTAAATGCCATTAATTTCAGTCGGGAACGTAATTTATATGATAAGACAAGTCCAGTAAAAAATCTACACAACTATTTGTCGTCTGTATGCGGAGCTGAAGTAAGCATTATCAGTTTTTGCAGTACGCATTATGAGTCAGAAAACATTTAGATAGTCAACGATTTCAACAAAAACATGTAGTCAACATTATCAGCAAGTATAAGTGTATTCAACATATTCAGCAACAAAGAGAAGACATTTTCAGCAACAACATGTAGTCAACATTATTAGCGAAAAATGTGTAGTCAACATCATCAGAAGGGAAATATGTAGTCAACATAATAAGCAAGAAAATGTGAGTAAACAATATAATATTAGTAAATATCAAAACTGTTTTAAACTAACAGTAACACTGACCATTGTTTCTATAATGATAGTAAAATCCTTTTCGTCTGGGCTAACTAATACAACATAACTTCCACCACCATTCAACTTTCCAACACCAGAACCATGTTTTAAATATTTCCATCCAATTTGAGTAAACTGTGTTGTATGAGCTGCAATAGTCAATGGCAAAGGAAAACTGTTGTTATCAGCAATTATCTTGCACAAGCAAGATTGGGTTGTATTTTATATTCTTGAATTCCCTCATTTTGCCCATCTTCGGAAGAATATACTTAAATTCATTATATTTTCATTTACTATTTTACTATTACTAAGTTGCAAATTAAGATAATGCTTACCTGTTACCCAGATATTTGGTGCTACTATATAATGCCCAGACCATGGTTCACTGGCCGTCATCAAGCCTGATCCGTACCAGGGTAATCCATAATAATAACTTGATATTATATTCCAGATTATAGTCCTACGATACAATACACAATTGGGGTAATTTCAAACATTTGTTTTTTAATGCTTTTAATATAATACCCGTATTTTCAATGGCGAAACACATTTTCAGACAAATTACTCTTTTATCCAATAGTTCATATGCTAAAAGATTTAATTCAGTTCTCAAAATGTTCACCTAAACAATAAGTTCATGGTACTGGTAGTGGTTAACTTATTTTAGAAAACCTTACAAGGTTATATTGATAATATAGAGTTACACTGTGGATTCATCCAGTGGGCAGCAATTCTAAACGAATCTAAAAAATCCAAAACCACTTACGATGTCATGTATCCATTTACGTAATTCTGATTCAATGTCTGAAACGAATAAAACATCTTAATATCACTCTATATCGATGTTTCACATTCACTTAACTGTTTACATTAAATTGATGTGCATTTTTCTCTTTTTGGAAAGCCCGAAAGGCAATGAAGGACCATATTGAATGAATTTTGTAATAATTCGCTTCTCACTATAATTCAGCCTGTACTAATGTTTGTAGCCCTCTCTCAAGCTCTACAAAAGCTGTAGTCAATATCAATATTTGGTTTTCATGCAATCGTTGTCGAAGTTGCCGAATAAATAGTTTATCACCTATAGATATACAGATAACTGCTCAAAATAAAAACTCCTTCGCAATAAAAAAACAAAAGACGACTGGATTTCTTTAAGCAGTCTTATCAAGCAGTTCACAATACATGCCACCTAGGACTTACTCGAGCAAGACATCCAGGACCAACTATAGGATCTGTACAACCCCAGTCTTCTGATGCCCACAATGGTTTATTAGTACTGACAGCTTGAGTGTCTGAGAACGTACCAGGATAGTGAGTTCTGAAATAATGAAAAAAACGCACTTACTCTTGCTAAACATCCCGGACCAATTAGAGGATTGTTATCAGACCAATCCTCTGATGCCCATAACGGCTTGTTAGTATCGAGAGCTGATTGTGTTGACGTGGTGCCCGGATAATGAGTCCTAGAAGTAGATTGCGATATTTTGTCAATGTAAACAGGAATCCGTCAGATGAAGTACGGGGGAAATGAAAAAGTTCAGATTGGCTAATAAAGACAATCAGCGCTTTTAATCAGGATTACAATTGAGTAGTCAGAAAGAAACTCGGCGTTTTGTCAACATGAAGTTGAGCTTTATCTTACTCACCCCATTGCGTAAATCGAATGATTCAGTTGTTTATCATGGTCGATATCATTAGCTATTGGCCAAGCGGATTGATCCGAAGCTATAATCATAGTTTTTGAGAATCCAGCCGTGTCTAGTGACTTTCGAAGAATCTAAATAATTAGAATGTTGTATAAAACCAGCCAAGCCTTGAACTCACCCAATGGCATGTACCGCATCAGCAAGTTGTTGATCGCGAGCTATATCATCAGCTATGTCCCATTTCCCATCGGCAGCGATAATTTTGGTTTTTGAAAAGCCAGCATCATTCAATGTCTTTCGTAGTGTCTGTATGTCAAAAAACAGAATAGCTCGTAATCTTCGTATTGTTCACTGTAGACATGTTGATATAATCTCTATTCGATAACAACACTTGCTAACAGTGCACTAAAATCTTAAATGCGGACCCCTGGAAATAGATGCAGCGTTGCCAAACCATGTCAGAGAGTAATTCGTAAATAGGAAGTCTGTGCTGGTGATAAAATTTAATCAACAAAATTACTAACCTTTATATAAGAAATATTGTACGGACTTTCATTCCATATCTAAAAAGTAAATAAATTGCAGGATTAGACCTGTGTTTCATTCATCCCACACTGCATGTGAGTAGGAATACGAAGCTATCATGTTCAATAATGAAATTAGTAGATGAATGAATGCACATTTCTAATTTTAAATATTTCATGAAGAAATCGCTGCAGAACTAGGTCTTTGCTTCTTGAGTAATCTACATATTCGCATTACATTGATGAGCGACACATTGGTTAAGATTTTCGTCTAAGGTAGATTACAGATTTTAATAACCAAATAAATGAACCGTGATGGTCCATCCAACAGCCAATCTGACATACTTCGTCTAATATATATACATACCCCGATGAAGTCAATGTTCAACTTATGATGTTCTTTAGCCCCTTTTACCCATGTAACAATATAATCAGCAGTATGTTGAATATTACCCCACGGAGTTCCTTCAGCATCCCTCAAAAACCCTGGAAATCCCCAAGGTAACCCATATAGCTTTATATCAGGGTTTCTCTGCAAAGAAAATCATGATTAGGGACAGGGGATTGATAGTTTTACATATAATTTGGGTTGGTTGAAAACTATATATTTTTGAATAATATTTATTCAAATTTCCACCGTTATTACGTCATTCCAATTCCCATAGTGTGCCTTTAATAATTGCTGCAGACTCTAACGATAATAAGACAAAATGTGAACATATATTATACATTTAAAGTACAAGTATTGTCACAAAAAGGGCTCTTAGGAACATTATTGAAGTTGGGTGATGAATGAATTCAGTTAAGTGTCATGAATCGAAAAATGATCTAACCTTTTTGGCTTCTTTCATTAACCACCATTCATAACCACGATCAAAATTTAAGTCCCAACTATTGTGCATGTGGGATGCTTCTGTTCCCTCTAGAATCAAAAATAGGTGAATGAAAAAGTTTAACACAAAAATGTTTAGGCCTAAAATAAGACAACACGCCAAGAAATTTCAATGGAGCCCAGTGTTGTTCGTGGTCTTTAATCATCCCTTTGGCAAAATAATTGAAAAGACATAGCTGAGATTGAGGCTCTTAGATTTGAGAACTCACCAGCATTCGAAATTATCAATTGATAGGAGCATTAAATAATTACCTGTACTTTGCATATCACCGCCAATTTCAACTTTGAAAATGTGAAGAGAGGCCCCATAATTTGGCTAAATGAAAAAAATGCAACCTTTATATATTCTATAAAGAAATATAGTCTAGTAATATTTCTGGTGTGCTATACTCATTGGGAACAATCACTAATAATTAAAATAGTCGTTTCCATAGTTCCTTCAACTTTAAAACGGTCATATATGTAAATACAGATACAGCGTCTCCTTTGTAGAAGTATGTATACAATTAACATCCCGAATCATAATGTTGTCTTATACACTACAAGATTGTGGTCTCTACATTCGATTTATATTAACTTTACATCTATGGCAACTGCAGGTCTATTGATACAAGGTTAAGGAATCATTCTTACCATAAATAAAAAGTCCAAAATATCAGATCGTTCAGGATCAGGGTAGTTCATCAACAATTTAGATGTTGCCTGCAGAAGATACAAGCCGTAAACAAATAACAAGTAAATTGCAATTCGAAGAGAAACCAAACAGTTTCTCTGCCCTGTTCTTATTTGTGGATAGCAAACGATATCAGCTAGGGCCTAAAATTTGACAAAAACAATTGAAAATATAGAAAAGAGATACGAATTCGCTTTTTAGTAACAACCATTTTTTTTTACTAATAGTTAGCTTTCCTGGAATCAGAAATTGCAGTTGCAAATCGTGAGAGTTCTTTTGAAAAATCAGATCTCTGAGTTCATGCAATTGATAGTTGTTGCTAGCAGTCGGTCAATCGACCTTTACAGACATTACATTATAAATATATTGACAAAACGTACCCCACCACCACTGATAGCTCCGATACCATCGAATGTTCTGCCATATCCACCCGAACTATCTACAATATAATTACTGTCCTGTGTACAATATCCACAGGATAATATAGACAGTAGTAAAATAATTCGGTACACCATCTTCACAGATAAAGTCTTGGCCTACTAACTAAGACGATAATTAACTCATAGCTGTCTCTTCATTCAAGGTCAATTGATTAGATAAAGTTAAAAGGTATCTTTTTAGTGTGGTCGACCTTAAACTACATAACTGTAACTTCAGACTGCAGAGAATTAAAACGCCCATCTCTTGACGCAATTTTCCTCAATATGTCAGTCCAATAAATTAGAAATAAAGTGGGGACATGTGAGATAAACTGGTATTTCTCCAAGAACACCTATTTTCTATTCATATAGGTATTAGCATTTTCATTTTCATAAATGAAAATAACGGAACCCATCTTTAAAAGCTCACCTATTTCCTACCTGATAGAAAAATAGGTTTCATGATCTTGCCATTTTTCTCGAAAGGAATTCATACTGAGCTTGACTAAACTAGAGATCAACTAACACTACATGACATGGGTGGCGCAAAATATTGTGTTATAATGGACAAGAAACGATATGGGGTAATTGTAACAACTTGGAATATAGAGAATTCAAACTTAACCAACTCAACAGAACAGAATCGCTGAAAGAAAGCGTTAACTTGTCATCTACCAACCGACCATTGAAACTAATACCCCTTTCGCACTGCACAACTGAATTATTGAATGTGGTTATAACCGAATAGAAAAATCCGATTCAGTTCGGTTCGATTCGGTTCGGTTCGGGTTGCTTTCGCACTGCAATCCTATCTGGATAGCCGCTTTCGCACTGCCGAGTCAAGTTATCTGGATAACTTTTTATTTTTAGTAACACATCATGTCACGTGACAAAACATTAAAAACAAATATGGACGCTGGCAATTATAATTGGAGCAACGACGAAATTCGCTGCATGCTCGCTGTCTGGGGGGATACTAAAATTCAAGATGAATTAGTTGGCATGAAGAGGAATAAACATGTTTTTTCAACTATTGCCAACTCGTTCAGATTAATAATACCAGCTCTCATCCACCATTCCGACCTAGGTTGCACCCACAGTTGACGAGACTGAAATTCCTTGTTTATAATAAAAAATATGAAAATAAAAACAAAAGGATTTTCTGTTTCCTCTTCCGATATATATTTATTCTTTTCCTAGACAATTCGTGTACTTTTTCAATCCCGTCAAATACCATTATAACGTACCCGCCAACAGGAGCCATTTTGAAGTGCTTATACACGTGACACCCCACGTGATAAACATATCCGGATAACTTCTTGTTTGGTTTCGCACTGCCACTTATCTGGATCGTATCCAGACGAAATCCACCTCTTGAGGTAGATTTTTCTATCTGGATAACTTCTGGTTATAACCGTATAAGTTTTTTGCCAGTGTGAAAGCAACCAGAAGTTATTTGGATAGAACTCGATAGAACCGAATTACTTTTGCAGTGCGAAAGTGGTATTAATGACAGACATTCAACAACTTTGTTATCAATATTTACCTTTCAATTGCAAATACTTCTACAGCAAAAATAAACAAAATTATCCGTTGAAATCTGAAACAACTAACACTTTCTGTTTCCCTAAACAGATGCACAATGACTTAAACTTTTGCGCGATTCAAAAATACAAAATGTTTGGTCATTTCCATCTTAAGGGTCAGTCTGAAATCAGCTGGGGCTACACACCAAATCTTCCAAATGCCGTCGTTTGATCACTACCAGAAACGCACAGTCCAAGTGTAGACAAACTCATGTTACTTACATGATAACTGTTTTATTGTATCCTTTTTCTTATATTATCTTTCGTTGTGATTTTCAGGGTGGATTTTCTGGCTTTATTACAGCGCGAGTGTGTCCTGGGTGTTTTGAATACTTAGTAGAGAGAAAAGCACGTGCATGTTTGTATAGTTGGTAACCTGGTTTGTGGATTGATCAACATTCAACAATGTTTTAATCTGAACAGGATATATATTTTTAAATGTATCTTTTTGTTGACACTGTTGCCTTTTATTTAGTGTGTTTATCCGACAGGGAAATTCTAATGGAACCCGCAAATGCTGTAGTTTGTGAATAATGCAACGCTTTTAGTAAGATTCTTATTTTTTCTTTGCTGTTCTCCTTACTTTGTTTACACAAACGCATTTTGCCAATTTATTTTAGTATTAAATGAAATATAAACTAAGAGATACTACTGAGAGTCTCAGATCATGCAAATTCTAAATACTGAAAAAAAAAATGTTATTTTAAAAAATGAATTACAGAAGACAATTTGTAATTTCCAAATGTTGGTCATTGTAACAATTCCATTGAAGATTTCAATTAAGGAATATTCCAAACATGAGTCATTCTTTTTGAAATCACAAAGAGTCACACATCAGACAAAGTATTATCCCCCTTTGACCGCAAGCTATCTACATTTATTTTGTCCTCACTGCATAAAAATTGCATTGAAGTCGGCAAAGACAAGTTTAGTAATGGAGAAACAACTTACATGTGAAAAATTCTGCTATTTTATAAAATTGTATTTGCTGATTGATTTCGAAATCTAAAGTTAATTCGAAAAGTGCATGAAATGAGATATACGTTCAAACTGGCTATATTTCTATTCACGGTATTAACTAATTCAATAAACAAAACTGAAGGCGGCTGTCGCTAGTGAGGCAGGCTCAGACAGGCTCATTCTTTTCGATTTCCTGAAGCCACTTTGCGCCTTGTTTACTTTGACATCTTTCTTGTAAAATCTACATTGCTTATATCGTTTACTTGATATATTTGTTATTTTGGCCACAGACCACACTTGTGTTATATTATCTCCCTTTGACCATATTCAGTATATGGATTATACACCCGGAGACGTTTCCAGTCATTAAAACGGTGTAGTCTATTTTGTTTCTTGGTTTGAACGAATGGGTATTAAAACTGTATAGAATAGAACATTAGGGTATTTTTGAAAATTCGACTTGAATAATAAGCCACATTACTGCGTTTTATTCCGTATTACTCTCTTACATTTGTAATGTCTGACTGGACTTCTTTGAATAATTTCAAATTCAAAATATCATTATTTGTGTGTCATTGGTATTAGAGCATCTGCGGGTCCAAAGAAATAATATTATGTTTGTTTGATACTTTTATCTATAAAGATAAATATCTTCTTAGATGATTTATATTGAAAATGACAATTTTAAATTGTATTTGGATTATCTAAAACCTTTCTTTTTAAGTTGATGTGCAAATTGTTATTAAATTACTTTCAGAAATGCAATTTTGACAACTAGTAATCGGACGGTATACTATTGAAATAAACTAGTGTCCAAAAGAAACGATACCACCTGTTTGCAACGACATAAAAGAAAAACTAAACAATGCAGAAGTTTAGGATTGGTGTTATGCTTTTGAGAAATCCTTTCACAACATCTGTACAAAAATTTCATTTCAATAAAATCTGTACAACCAATATGACAAGCCTTTAAAGATGGGTGGGGTCGAAAAAAGAACATTTCGTTAGAGCACTGATCACAGAAACAACGGGAAATGTCACACCACACGTCACAAAGTCAGTAGCGGGTATGTCCACCACCAGCATCAATACATGCCAGAACACGCCTACGGACTGATGCCGTCAAACGTCTGATGACGTTGGGAGTGATTCGTTGCCATTCCTCGAGGAGACATCGTTCCAAGTCCTGGACGTTGACTGGAGGCACACGGCAAAGTCGGATTTGCCGATCGAGGTGGTCCCATAAGTGCTCGATGGGATTCATGTCCGGTGAACATGCGGGCCATGGTAAAACCTGTACGTTGGCGTTGGCAAGGAAGTTCTGTATCAATCTTGCTGTGTGCCCTTGCATTGTCATGTTGGAAAAGGAGTCCACGAGGCTGTTGCTGAATAAAGGGCACCACAACAGGCCATAGGATGTCGTCAATATAACGCTGTGCATTCAGGTTTCCACGAATTACGAAAAGCCTCGTTTTGACGTCACCACATACGAACGACCGGACCTGTTGGATAAAGTTAGGCGCCAAACGTTCACCAAATCGTCAGTATACAAGCTGCCGTCCATCGTTTTTGAAGATGAGGAATCTGCTCTCATCAGAGAACATAACACGTGCCCAGTCCCGCCGTTGCCAACGTCGAACTCGCCTGGTCCAGATCAGTCTGTTGTTCCGGTGTCGAGGCGTCAGGAGCGGTCCGCGGTAGGGATGACGTGGCCGGATACCATACTGCCGTAGTCTCCTGTAGACGGTCTGTCGACTGATCCTGTGTCCCAGTGCTGTAGCCGCCGTGGACGTCGCTGTTACGGTGCGGTTCCTCAGGTGTAATACCCGGATGTACCGATCTTCATGGGACGTGGTTACTCGTGGTCTTCCACTCCTGGGCCTGTCTGACGTCTGACCTGTCTGACGTAACCGCTGCATCAACCTGGTGATAGTGATGCGTGCGCAGCCCAACCTTCTGGCGACGTCGACGTGTGTCGCTCCTTGTTGGACCATTCCAACGGCTCTCTCTCTGTCGATGGCTGTCAAAAGTGGCATATCTTGTGTTCTTTTTGTTGCTGTGATATCAACGTGTCTGATGAGCCGTTTTATACAGTTTTTATGCACGTGCAGAACATGCTAGACAGGGAAATGTCACTTTCACGAAATTTACGTTTTTTCCCCGAAGTGATCACGTGTTCCCGGTATTTTTATCGACTATGCTGTGTTTGGGATGTGCAATACGAATTGGCATGTTTTCATATTAGACAATTCACTTAGTAAAAAACAATTTTGAAAATAAGTTGGTATCGTTTCTTTTGGACACTAGTTTATAAAAAAATTGTGATCACACGTTAACTCCAATAGTCCACGATTAACGGTGGGTTCGTTTTGCCGCATTGCCCATTTTGCCGCATCGTGCCCAACTGCACTATAACGACTTGTAAAACGAAACTAGAGGTTTCTGATAAAATCCGGAATGACAATTTGTTTCACATGAAACGAAGTATTTTAATCTGTTGCCCTGCATCGATTTTCTTTTTATTCATAATTTGGACCTGTTAGGGAAATCGAAAGTATAGTTTTATGGTAAAATCTGGAATAAAATAAATACCAATATCATGTGAAACAAATAGTCATTCCGAATTTTATCAGAAACCTTAGTTTCGTTTTAGAAGTCGTTTTTGCGCAGTTGGGCAATGCGGCAAAACGAACCCACCGCACGATTAACAACAATTGACGTTGGAATGTTTCTTTGCAAATTTTTGTAATAAAGGCCATGTAAATAGTTGTTTGAATATAATAAAGATGCACTGCTCTGATCCCTTAACTATGCCTGTGTGAATAGCCAAATGAGGACAAACACTCAGTTTTGTTTTGTCTAATATCTTGACATGTATCACAATATTATACACTGTAATAACCTTGAACTTTAGAAATGTTGTAAAATTTAAAGTGACAATAAATTGACCCAAGCTGAAATACATAACGAAAATATGATTTGAAACAAAAATAGATAAAAGAATTGATAATAAATTATTTTATGTGAGATATACCATAAAATTTGCGACCCACCGACTAACGTATACATTCCATGAACGCTACTACTAATAATGTACAGTTGGAGTTCTAATACTGACCCAATAAATATTAAACAGACCCACTTTCTAAAATAAAAAGGAATTTTGCAATTTACTTAAAAGTTAATAGTTCGTAAAATATCTTAACATGAATAAATTGTCTCTTAAACCATACAATTTCATTACAAATAAAATGATCGTTAGTAAGATAACTTTAAAACAATCATTAGTTATCCATTCCGCGGGGCCCTGAAGGAGTCGGTATGTCTATTGGATACGCTTGGAGAGTTACAGCCCCTCAAAGTCGGGGTTGTCGCGAAAATGGCTTAATTTGGACCAGTTTTTCGCCTCTAGTTTTCCACCAAAACGCTCGATATAACTTTGAATCGAATTTCTACCATCTCTGGGGCCCCCAAGTTCCAACATAGCCAAAACAGAGAAACAAATTTTTTGAGAAATTTCTTGACCAAAATGACTAAAGATGGCCGCCGACTGGGACAATTAAGCAGGGTGAAACTTTGAAAAACAGCTACCGTAGGCAGACGGTAGGTGCTACAGAGCTGTGCTTTGCAGGGTAGTTAGGCCAACAATAGGCCTTTATGTCATAATAGACCAGCTATGTCTATTGGATACGCTTGGAGAGTTACAGCCCCTCACAGTCGGGGTTGTCAGTAGTATATGTCTTTTCGGATATGACGCATTTCACTTCTGCGCATGCGCAGCTTTTTCAATGCGTCATATCCGAAAAGACACAACTGTTAAAATGTATTATAACACACTCCCGAAACTGTTAAAATGTATTATAACAGACTCCCCAAACTGTATTATAACAGACTCCTCCAAACTGTATTATAACAAACTCCCCAATTATAAATTACCGAAACCACAGATCACTAATAATAATACAGTAAAAAATAACCGCATTAAAAATGTCTTTAATTTTAAAACACGAACAAAAAAAATCCGAAGGAGACGGTTTCTTCTCTGCGCTAACATCTCTCATCCCCAAAGTGGCCAATTTTGTCTCAAACAACAAATCCCTCATTTCCTCAAGAGCGCAAGCTCTTGGATCTGTGGCAAAAGCAGGAGTAAATATTAGTGATGCAGTGAAAAAATCTAACGAACTTAAAGAACTTCAGCTAATAAGAGAACTAAGAAATAAGAGACTAGAAAGACAAGCCTTAGAAAAGCAAGGAAAAGGGTTTAAAATCATTGGATAAAAATGGCAAGTAAAAATTACAGATTAGATCCAATCTTTTAATTGTATGATCCGATTCAATATTCGTTCAACAAGAAGAAAGAGGATTACGTAATCATCTCACCATCGGTAGGGACAAAGACCCAAATAAACGACGGAGGAAGAGTTACCTTTGAAATTAATTCA
The DNA here is from genome assembly GCF_000327385.1 of Lottia gigantea. NCBI lineage: Eukaryota > Metazoa > Mollusca > Gastropoda > Lottiidae > Lottia > Lottia gigantea. Next base: position 106,646 of record NW_008708290.1, on the reverse strand, counting down.
TTGTCCAATTGGTTGCTGCTTTCCGATGCCCATTTCCGATGCGATTTCAAAGACGCCACTCAGAATCGAATTCCACAAACCAACACGACTTTAGAAAACAACTTCTTTCCGTCTTTATTCAGCGAAATGGTTTTGGAAGCTGGTTCAAATCCTATAGAGACCATAAAACACCCCGGCGAGTTTGACACAATGTTGAAAACGGTTCTGTATCCCAAAAACTACGATTCAGTTTCGGGATGGATTCCCGATGTCGGTGACGGAGAAGTTTTAAAAGAACCGGTCAGAACTGTAGCAAATGATGCAGACCTTGCTAGGATAAGGGTAGTTGCTAGAAACACGCTGGAAAGAGTGACTCGCGGAGTAAATCACGGATTTGAAAAACGAGCGCTTCAATACAACAATGTCGTCGAGAACAACAGATGGGGTAATTACGTAAATTGGAAGTTGTATCCTTTATTTGGTCTCTTGGAACACAGAAAGGTTTCCATAGGTTTACCGTATAAAATTCATTTGCAAAGAGAAATCAACAACGATAAGATATTCTTTGGAGAGAATGGTTCAGATGCAAAATTGGAAATAACGAATATCCAACTTTACATACCGGTAATTACTCCTTCTGTAGAAGTGGAAACGAGAATATTCAACTCTTTAACCAAAGACATCGAAATTGCTTTTCTTCGTCGTAACACGGTAGGTAACATGACTTTAACGGGAGAATCCACCACGTGGCCAATTACTAACACCGTCAAACCAGCGAGATATCTAATGGTCGGTTTCAAAAACTTGCCAGACTCTCAGACAAACAACAACAACATTTTTAGAGTGGCATTGAACCATACTCAAGATCCCATCATTCGCAAAGTTCAAGTCAGATTGAACAATGATAATTATCCCAATCAACCTTTGACAATTGATCCTTCCAAAAAAGATTACAACGAATTGTACAGAAACTATAAAAACATGTGCGAATTGTTTGGAAATACGCCTCAGTTTGAATACACAGATTTTTCACTCAATCATCCAATCTTTTGTTTCGATCTGTCAGCTCATCAAGAAGATCTTTTCAAAACAGGGGTAAACATAAATATTCACATCGATAAAACACAAGGAGATGTGACCGGCTACTGTTTATTGCTGGAAGAAGCAAAACATTTGATTAAAATATCAGATAGAAGAATGATAAGAATTGAATAAAAAAACACCCTTTAAAAATGAAACCAGAAACTTTAGTTATGAAAATAATAGACGCTATGGAAACGAATTCGCCGACTCTAATAACTTACAACGGTAAAAAAGTGCATATAACCCAAAAGATTATCGATAAATACAAACATTGCAAAGTCAGAGACGATATAGACTTGGAAAGAATTGATGAGAATTTAACTAAAAAAGGTGGATTTTTACCTTTCTTACCTTTAATCTTTGCTGGTTTAACTGCAGCTGGTGCAGTCAAAGCTGCCAACGCAAGTAAAGCAGCTGCAGTAAAAGAAGCTGAAGAACGTAGACACAATTTGGCAATGGAAAGAGAAGCACGAGGAGGTTCGGGAATAGGAGATATATTAGGGACGGTTAAAGAATTCGGACAAAGATTTGGCGAAGAAACCAAGAAAACCGTTAAAGAGGGATTAAGCAAATTAATAGATAAAATCGACACCGGAGAAATGGAGGTCAAACACAAGGGTGACGCCATATTTTTTAAAAACATACGTTCGGGCGAGGGAATCTTCCTTTCAAAGTATAAAGGCAACGGGGTGATTTTTGGTACGAAAATGTAATAAATAAAAATGGGCAAGAAATTTAATCATTCGGAAATATTTCCTTATAACCCAATGCTCATGTGTATATGCGGTAGTTCAGGTTCTGGGAAAACTCATCTCACTTTTAACAACACCAAACCTTTTAGATTTCGATTCTCTGTATATCTACACAACAACACCAGAGCAATCGTATTATCAATTTCTCAAAGCTTTGGAATATTTACCAAAGAAAGATGTTCAAGACCTATTTCAATATTACGAAGAAAACGAAGAAGTGGAAATAAAAGATATCATAGATAACTACATCGAAGGAAAGAATCCAACGGATATAAAAGTTTTTCTTATGAAAAATGTCTAATATTGATAGCAATCGAAAGAACTTAATATTGTTTGACGACTGCGTAGCGCAAAGAAATCAAACTGTTCAACAAGAATTCTTCACCAAAGGAAGACATCACAACTGTCACTGCATATACCAACCCCAATCTTTTTACGGGATGGATTCTATGTTCATTAGAAAAAATGCAAATTGTTTTTTATTATTTGAATTAAACGATAAAGATTTATCTCAAATCATTCAGTCTATAAATCACGGAATGGACAGAGATACATTTAAAAAGGTTTGTAAAGCTCAATGGAGAAACCCAGATGATCATGGATATGTATTTGTAAATACTAGAAAACCTGCGGGAGAAAGAGTTATGATCGATATATGTTAATTTTATTTTTTTAAAAATGACGGATTGGAATAATTTTTTAAAAAGGAATAGAGAATATATCAAAGCTAAGAATAAAATAAAGACCCAAGTTGAAAATAACAGATTACAACAACTCGGATTAACGGAAAATCTACAGACTCTATTTCAACCCATATTAAAATCTCAAGAGGATATTAAAAAGAAATTAGCTTTAGAATCCACAACTCCTATAGAACCCAAACCGATTGAATATAATGGTATTATAATTAGGACATTAGATGATATAAAACGTCTTTTTTCAAACCCTGACTCAGATTTACCAAAGAGCATTTCACCAATCGTTGATAATCAAGGTTTATTGTTTAATGGATTTAGAATAATATTTAGTCCAAATTCCCCTTTATTCAAAATCGACACAAAAGACTATATATTTACATTAACGAAAGGATTAATAGATTTAATGAATGGCGAGGATGTTGAAATCGCCGATTACAAGGATTTAGTTGCATACTCAAAATTTCTACATGCAATAAGAAAGTCAGGACCCGAAACAAGAAGATTGAAAGAAGTTGAAACCTATTTAGATAAAGTTATTCCTGATGAAGAGAAATCAGACGATTATGCAGAAGATTATCCACCAATCATACGAGAAATAGACGAATTCGATGATATGGTGGCATCTGGACAAGGCATAACGTTTTTATCCGACGACAATAAAGAATTGCTTAATAGATTAGAAATAATATTAGCGGCCATGAAGGAAGGTCATCGATCGAACAGACAATACAACGAAGTCAATGCCATATTAAAACGACTTTTGGAGAAAGAAATCATCACTAAAAAAGACTATATAAACGTCATTAAAAATGTCCAATAAAGAACAATTGTTCGTTATCACCTCGAATAAACCAGACATCAAATTGTCTCTAGACTACGAGTATGAACTCGATCGCAATAAACAGTACGAACTGGGATTAAAGTATTTCTCCGTTTACAATTCCATTAGAAACATCAACGAAAAAAACAATCAACTAAAAATATCGACGGATAACGGAGTTACGTTCGAAACCATAAGCTTACTACCGGGAAGCTACGAATACGTAGCCATCAACGAATACCTATCCGAATACGCAGGAAGCGTGAACGGCAAAAACAATATCGAATTCGAAGGTAATCTGAATCTGAACAAAATAAAACTGATCTTGAGAAATAACAGTCAAGTCGATTTCAACGTAGAAAATTCGTTGAATGCGTTACTGGGGTTCGATAAACGAATATACGCGCAATCGACATTGGCGCCGCAGAAGGCCAACATCGAGAACGATATCGACGTGATCAACATTCACTGTAATTTGATCAACGGTGGATTTTTCAACAAGCACAAACGTCAAATCATATACAGCATACCGACTTTTACGGTGCCGATCGGATACAGAATTATAGAGAAACCGTTTCAAACGACCTATTTACCAGTCAATTCTTTCATGATCAAAGATATAAATCTGGAAATCAAAGACGGTAAAAATAGGTTCATAGACTTTGGCAACGAAGAAATTGTCATTCAACTTCATTTAAAACAATGTTCATTCTCTTCTTGAATAGTAAGAAAATCGAAATCATCAAATTCATAGTTTTCGTCAAAACTATACTCATCTTTGTCGTTGTAAGGATACATAATTCCTTCACTGTTTGGTGGTTTTCTTTTAACATTATTCAAATAACTTCTAAAAACTTTAGTTTGTTTATCATTTGGAATAACTACTCCATTGGTGAAACTTTTTTCCCATGGTTTATTAAATTCGTTCGACACATCATGTCCGCTTGCTAACAGAACGTAATCTTCTACACTTATCTTATCATTAGAATAACCTTTAAACGTTTTCTTTTCTTTTAAAACACCATCAGAAGTCAAAACGATGTTGTATTTGACTTTTGGTGCTAAATATAAACCAAATATAATTCCACCGTCACCGTAATCGTTTTTACCTTTGCAATAGTCTTTTTCGGAGACCAAACCAGCTCTGTTTAGTTTTTTCCAATTTTTGGATGAAATGTACAAACTATCTGTGTCGGTATAGTATATTTCGGGTTTATAAAATCCATTTATGACGTGAATGAAATTGTTCATTATTTTTTTACTGTGAGATAAAACGAATGATCCCAAATGACTAGGTGTTAGTCGTGTAGATTTACTATCTTCGGTAGTAATCTCTTTTTCTTCAATTTCCGTTTCAACAATATATTGAGTATCATTAATTTTCTCATAGGTTTTAACGCGTGAATCAAAGTTGGCCTGTAAAGTTGCTTCATTCCATAAATGTCTAGTTGTGAATATATCTTTCTGAATTGATTTACCATACAAGGAATTACCTAATAATTTCATGCAGTTACTACCCACGATATTACCTTCTCGTTTATATTTATTTCTTAAATCTCTCAAAATAAAATATAATCTCTATAGGGTGGAGTTTAAAAATTTTCTTAAACTATACCATCTAATATTCTAATAATTCGTCCACCGGCTTTCACTATTTCTTGAATATCAACCGATGTTAAAACGTCGTGACAGAAACCATTTCTGAACCTGATTTTGTTACCAGTTTCCTTTTTACCTTCTTTATTCGTGAAAGTGATTTTATCTTTAGCTGGTATCGGTTGGAAGAACATGTTTTTGGGATAGTCAAACCACACTGTTAAAATAGCTGTTCTAGGTCTGAACTTTTGTTTATTGAACAGCATCACAAATTCTTTTTCTTCTTCTGGTAGAAACGGTCTTCCACTTTCCGCTCTCGGATATTCACTGTCTAAATCCGACATGGCGGAAGCGTATAAACTGTTAGCATCAAATGCCATTAGTTTAGTACATTCTATTTTTTTAAGTCTCGAATGAACCTCTGTTTTGCCTTTTGTGCTTGCGCTGTATTCTTTGAATAAATCAATTATGTTATTACTTTCACTTTGTGAAATATATTCCTTTAATACGTTACAATTTTTTCCATTTTGTTCGTTTCAAATGATTTTCTATTTGCCGAAACTCTTCCTCCTTTAATAGATCGTCTGATAAAATTTCTTATAAAAGGATTTGTGTGCGAATAAACTTTTTCTGTATTTTCTTTTTCGGTATGTTTCGCAACCATTCTAGTAGTTGTATACCATTCTTCTTCCACCATTTCTTTATCGTAATGATATAAATAATACCAACCCTTTAAAGATAAAGATGGAGCCGTTAGATTATTGGACATATTCTGGTTTACAACTTCTTTCGTGACTTGGTTGTATTTTATCAAACAAGCTCCCAAACAGAGAGTGTCTCTCTTGGCGTAAGGTTCCCATTCGTGTCTCTCAATTCCTCCCAGTTGTCTCGCGTGTATTTAGCGATATCTACGTCGGCAATCTTTCTCAAATTCGCGGGAAGATTGGAAGAATTTCCCCATGCAGCCAAACTAGAGGATTCGTGTTGATAGGAACACGTGAAATTTATATGTTGTAAATAATTACCCTTTATTTCTTTCTGTCTTTTCCATTTTTTCTGTAAATCTTCATCCGAGTATGGATTAGATAAAGGAAAAGATAGAATTCCTCTGGGTGTTTTTAAAGGGCAATGCGTTAGTTTTTTTGCATTTTTAAGCACGATCCAGTTGTCGAATCCACTGCCGTTATGAGAAATTAATATTAATCTCTTTCTATCATATTGACCTAGATATTTCAACATTTGATCGATGCAAATATATTCTACTACATTCATTAGTTTATCATAAAATTCTTCTGGAAGGGGATCTGATGACTTTAAATCTGGAAAGAGATTATTTATTCTGTTTAACATTTTCCTTAGTTTTTCTAAATTAATTAAAGTGCAGGCATAAGGAATTGCTCTTCGCGTGTCTTTTTCTGAATACGTTTCGCAATCCCAAGCGAATAACGCATCATCGCTCATACTCGAAAGCACGTTTAGTTTGAGGGGTGAAACCTGTGTTACTGCGTTGTCGTCTCTACACGTTTTCCACACCTGTTCGTAATTGCCTTCTATTTCTTGAATTCCCAAACTTTTTTGGCTTCTTCTAATCAAACAGAAATGCGAGTTGTGTAAGTACAAAACCCAATCTAATTCATCGTGAACGTCTCTGGGGTGAAAATGTCTGTTTTTTGGGATTATAAATTTGAAACGAAGTGTTAAATTTCTTGTTGAATTCATTCATTCTAGCACAAGTCATCACTCCTTTTCTATTTGCTTTTGAAAACCCGTTGATGTATTCTTGAAATTTACACGTTAAATCTTTGTTCAAAACACCATTGACGCATTTGATAAAACAGTGACCATCTGTAGGTTTTCGCCTTCGTATTCTGTGATTCCCTTCCTCGACTATCTCTCCATCTATTTTAATTTGTCCTTTGAATGTTTTAAATTTATCAGAGATAGCCTTGATAACATCGGAAAATAGGGTGTTTTCTATCAATGTTTCATCAAGTTCGATTTTAATCATATTTTTTTAAGTGTATATTTTTGATTATTTCTTTATTTTGACCGCTGATATTTCTGTATGGAATTTGTCCAAAATTTCATTGAATTCTTGTAATTCTTCAACTGTTATGTTCTTGTCTTCTCTCAATCTTTCGAAAAAGATGTATAATTGATTAAGATACATATTCAAGATATCCGTTTTCTTTTTATAATGAGCTTTCTTTTTGCTCGTGAAACCTATAGCAATCAAGCCACAAGATGAAGTTTGAATAGCAGTAATTGTGGCTAATACAGTTGGGACAAGTACAGGAACCATTAATCCACCAGTCACGGCCGTTGCAAGTGTTGTTCCTATCGTTAGAACTACACTCGCTGTTTTGAAAACAGAATTGATTCTACTCCATGTTTTCCTGCATGAATTGTACTGTCTCAACTTTATTTTCAACTCTTCTTGTTTGTCTATCATGTATTGTTGTCTGCTTTCGAGTTCCATTTTTTAAGTCGTTAAATTAAGTGAATTTCCGATAAATAGAACCACGGAATATCATATAGAGCGTGCTTGTTTGGCCTAGCATTATTATATTTGCGGGTATTAAAAGTAAAAACATTTACGCGTACTAACGACATTTCTTTTTTCGTATGGTCCTCGTTAAGATGATAGGAATATTTTCTTTTTTCTTTTTCGATGTTTATCTTGGCTCTAAAAATAAAACCACCACCTTCAAGGATGGAGTCTTCGGCAAACGATAAATGCACTATAAACTCTCTTTCTTGTCGACTTTTATGAACATCGATCGAAGTGTATTTTTCACCTAAAGCGAAATATAGTTTTACGTATTCAAAGTCTGTTGTTCGTAAAAACTCGTGACTGGTTGATTCTATTTTTTCGTGTACGTGTAAGCGTCGTGGAATTTTGGCAATGTTGGTTGATGGTGGATTTTCCGTCTCCAATATCATATCTAAATCTTTGATTCCAATGATATCCTTATCATTTTCTACTTCCATTTTAAAGGTGTCTACATATTTACCATTTTTCGTTTCAATTTCCTGATCCCTTTTATCAATCAAACGTATATTCTGCTCCAAATTACCATCATTGAATAATGAAATATGTTTGACGGCCTTACCGGTTTGTTTGAAGACTACTTTATTGACTTTAACCTTCATGGGAAACTCTATTTGAATCAGACAATTACCTCGAAAAGAAAACTCTTGCGTTTCGCCGATATAGAATACGTTTTTAGGTTCTCCGTATGCGAGATAACCCACTTTTATTTCTGCTTTGAATCCGTATTTGTTTGATTTATAAATTTGGTCTTTTCTATCGAAGACAGTGTCACTTTCGAATGGTAGATTGAAATAATACGATTTATCCGTGACAATAGCTTCTAATTTGCTCAACTTTCTCTCTTGTCTCAAAAAATCGTCATGAATTCTAGATACCAAAAGATTGACCTGTTCTTTAATATAATTTTTCATATCATCTCGAAATTTATTTTGAAGAAAGTTTTTAATCACACCCACTTCTTTTTGTAATTCGTCCGTGATTTTAGTATGCAAAGCAGTCAATTGTTGTTTCAACGTATCTTTGTCAATGGGAAGTGTGTTAATTATATCTTGAACATCTGATTTTTGCTTCGCGATCTTTTCGTTCAAATTGGATATCGAATTTTGTAACTCGGTTTTGTCCGCGGTCTTGTCTAGTTCTGCTAGCAATTCGCCAAGTTTTCTTTCCAAAGCGGTTAGTTTTCGTTTCAATCTATCCTCGTTTACATTTGGGTTATCTATTAAACGTTGGACGTCTATTTTTACCTTCGTAATCTTATCGTCTAATTTAGATATCAACTCACTTGTTTTATCCACTAGAATAAGACGTTTCAAACTCGTTAACTCTTGTTGTAGTTTGGGTTCGTTCACAAGATTTCGTCTGAAGTATTTCTTCACGTCATTTATTCTGTTTTCTACGGAGCCCCTAAGGCGCAATTGTAAACATATTTATTTATTATTTCGTTTAAACGAAATAATTAATTCGTTTAAACGAAATAATTAAATCGTTTAAACGAAATAATTAATTCGTTTAAACGAAATAATCATTTCGTTTTAACGAAATACCCTATGTTTATTTCGTTTAAACGAAATAATTAATTCGTTTAAACGAAATAACTAATTCGTTTAAACGAAATAATTATTTCGTTTAAACGAAATAAAAAGATGGGTTAATTATTTCGTTTAAACGAAATAGACGAAAAAATTAATTCGTTTAAACGAAATAAACATAGTGTATTTCGTTAAAACGAAATAATTATTTCGTTTAAACGAATTAATTATTTCGTTTAAATGAAATAACATTTCGTTTTAACGAAATAATTAATTCGTTAA